>NC_133652.1:275624908-275793705 GCF_009905375.1 Apium graveolens | reverse complement strand
TTGAGTTTCTCTAAGTTATTAATCCGCTATCCAATAATCCGCAATCTTCAAATAATTCACATATATCTTTAATTGATAACAGTTGAGTTTATGAACAACACTACTTCAATTCAAACTAGAGACTACGTGGATTTGATCCCTGATTACTATATATGGGTACGTAGGCACCTTGAAAAAGTTTCTTATACTAGTTAATGGAAACTAGCTCAAGCTCAATCCAAAATGTAATAAACCTTTTATAATTCAAGCATAACCATAAATTACAATTTATTGCCCGATCGGGGATTTCTACTTTATCATATGTATTATTAGGATCCGTTTAAAGTGTTGATACTGTACTATAGAGTCCTCAATTCTAATATCGTGTTTTTTGATTACGTTTTACTAGTTATATGATAGTAATTATATGACGTATTAGTAAATTGTGTATATTCCATAGGATTGTATTATCTTTTATACAATAGAGATAGGGCTAGATGATGAACACATTGTAAAGGTATAAAGTGAAGTCAAGGTCTATTGGGGTTGCAGAGTTCAAGGTTAGTCCTTTAAATTTTTAAATCATTTTGACTGAATTTTTTATTATGATTAAAAATTAGTTTAAATGAGATTGTTTTATTTTCGACAGGCTTTTGCCTAGTCCTTCTACCAAGGTGTTTGATGTGCTTGGGAAAGTGAGAAGCAACGTCGCACATGCAAGTTGATCGAAGACATTTTAAATTATTCATTTTATATTTTTATAGAATGATAATTAACTTTGACTATTTGGTAAATTTTGCAGGATTAGAAGTGATGTTGACGAAGACTTTAACGTATTTGGTGCAGAGACGTTTTCAGTAAATTATACGGTAAGTTTTATGTATTATTTAATATCTAAATTAAACTTTAATAATTGATTTTGTTTTGATATCTTTTGTAGGTTGTTGTATACCAACATGTTGCAACTATGTTAGGGAGTATTGGCGTCTCGAAAGGACCCGGGTAGAAATTTTTAGAATAGCTAGGTATAGTTATTAGGGTAACTTAGTATTATAGTTTTATCGTTATTAGGGTAACTTAGTGTTATACTTATTACGGTACTATATGGACTATATATTATGAAGTGGGTTAATATCTGGATAATTAGCATGATAAATAAGTTGTTAATAATAAAGTAAGCAGTATGCCCACATCTCCAGACCTCGCTATCACCTAAATAATGCATGCTTTTAGTCATGTTAATAAAGAAATAGTTGAGTTTCTCTAAGTTATTAATCGTGCAATCAAATAAATCCGCAATCTTTCAAATAAGTTCACATATCTTTAATTGATAACAGTTGAGTTTATGAAACAACATACTACTTCAATTCAAACTAGAGAACTACGTGGATTTGATCCCTGATTAACTAGATAGGGTACGTAGGCACCTTGAGAACGTTTCTTATACTAGTTAATAGAAACTAGCTCAAGCTCAATCCAAAATGTAATAAACCTTTTATAAATTCAAGCATAACCACAAAATTAACAATTTATTGCTCGAAATCGGGGATTTCTACTTTATCATATGTATTATTAGGATCCGTTTAAAGTGTTGATAACTGTACTATAGAGTCCTCAATTCTAATATCGTGTTTTTTGATTACGTGTTTACTAGTTAAGATATGTATAGTAAATATATGACGTATTAGTAAATTGTGTATTATTCCATAGGATTGTATTATCTTTTATACAATATAGAATAGGGCTAGATGATGACACATTGTAAAGGAGATACTACACAGTGTTTCTTGGTGATGATAAAGTGAAGTCAAGGTCTATTGGGGTTGCAGAGGTCAAGGTTAGTTCTTTAAATTTTAAAATCATTTGATTTTGATTGAATATTTATTTGATTAAAAATTAGTTTAAAATGAGATTGATTTTATATTGACAGGCTTTTGCTCTAGTCCTTCTACAGGTTGTTAATGTGCTTGGAAAAGAGAGAAGCAACGTCGCACATGCAAGTTGATCGAAGACATTTTAAATTATTAATTTTATATTTTTATAGAATTATAATTACTTGACTATTTGATAAATTTTGCAGAATTAGAAGCGATGTTGACGAAGACTTTAACGTATATGGTGCAAGAGACGTTTTCAGTAAATTATACGGTAAGTTTTATGTATAGTTTAATATCTATATTTAAACTTTAATAATTGATTTTGTTTTGAAATCTTTTGTAGGTTTGGGTTGTATAAACATTTGCACTATCTTAGGGAGGTATTGGCGTCTCGAAAAGGACCTTGGTAGAAATTTTTTTAGATAGCTCGGTATAGTTATTAGGGTAACTTAGTATTATAGTGTTATAGTTATTAGGGTAACTTAGTGTTATACTTATTACGGTACTATATGGACTATTATTATGAAGTGGGTTAAATATCTGGATAATATACCATGATAAATAAGTTAATAAGAAAGGTAAGCAGTATGCCCACATCTCCATGACCTCGCTGTCACCTAAATAATGCATGCTTTTAGTCATGTTAAATAAAGAAATAGTTGAGTTTCTCTAAGTTATTAATCATGCGAAATCAAATAAAGTCCGCAATCTTTCAAATAATTTCACATATATCTTTAATTGATACAGTTGAGTTTATGAAACAACATACTACTTCAATTCAAACTAGAGAACTACGTGGATTGATCTCTGATTAACTAGATAGGGTACGTAGGCACCTTGAAAAAGTTTCTTATACTAGTTAATGGAAACTAGCTCAAGCTCAATCCAAATGTAATAAACCTTTTATAAATTCAAGCATACCACAAAATTACAATTTATTGCCCGAATCGGGGATTTCTACTTTATCATATGTATTATTAGGAATCCGTTTAAAGTGTTGATAACTGTACTATAGAGTCCTCAATTCTAATATCGTGTTTTTGATTACGTGTTTACTAGTTAAGAATATGTATAGTAATTATATGACGTATTAGTAAATTGTGTATTATTCCATAGGATTGTATTATCTTTTATACAATATAGAATAGGGCTAGAGTGATGACACATTGTAAAGGGTATAAAGTTGAAGTCAGGTCTATTGGGGTTGCAGAGTTCAAGGTTAGTCCTTTAAATTTTTAAATCATTTTGACTGAATTTTTTATTATGATTAAAAATTAGTTTAAATGAGATTGTTTTAATTTCGACAGGCTTTTGCTCTAGTCCTTCTACAAGGTTGTTTGATGTGCTTGGGAAAGTGAGAAGCAACGTCGCACATGCAAGTTGATCGAGACATTTTAAATTATTCATTTATATTTTTATAGAATTATAATTAACTTTGACTATTTGGTAAATTTTGCAGGATTAGAAGTGATGTTGACGAAGACTTTAACGTATTTGTGCAAGAGACGTTTTCAGTAAATTATACGGTAAGTTTATGTCTATTTTAATATCTATAATTAAACTTTAATAATTGATTTTGTTTTGATATCTTTTGTAGGGTTGGTTGTATAACCATTTTGCAACTATGTTAGGGAGGTATTAGGCGTCTCGAAAAGGACCCGGGTAGAAATTTTTTAGAATAGCTGAGGTATAGTTATTAGGGTAACTTAGTATTATTTTTAATCGTTATTAGGGTAACTAGTGTTATACTATTACGGTACTAATATGGACTATATTATTATGAAGTGGGTTAAATAGCTGATCATATAGCATGATAAATAAGTTGTTAATAATAAAGTAGCAGTATGCCCCACAGCTCCATGACCTCTGCTATCACCTAAATAATGCATGCTTTTAGTCATGTTAAATAAGAAATAGTTGAGTTATCTCTAAAGTTATTAATCGTGGCGAATCAAATAAATCCGCAATCTTTCAAATAAGTTCACATATATCTTTAATTGATAACAGTTGTGTTTATGAAACAACATACTACTTCAATTCAAACTAGAGAACTACGTGGATTTGATCCCTGATTAACTAGATAGGGTACGTAGGCACCTTGAGAAAGTTTCTTATACTAGTTAATAGAAACTAGCTCAAGCTCAATCCAAAATGTAATAAACCTTTTATAAATTCAAGCATACCACAAATTACAATTTATTGCTCGAATCGGGGATTTCTACTTTATCATATGTATTATTAGGATCCGTTTAAAGTGTTGATAACTGTACTATAGAGTCCTCAATTCTAATATCGTGTTTTTTGATTACGTGTTTACTAGTTAAGATATGTATAGTAATTATATGACGTATTAGTAAATTGTGTATTATTCCATAGGATTGTATTATCTTTTATACAATATAGAATAGGGCTAGATGATGAACACATTGTAAAGGAGATACTACACAGTGTTCTTGGTGATGATAAAGTGAAGTCAAGGTCTATTGGGGTTGCAGAGGTCAAGGTTAGTTCTTTAAATTTTAAAATCATTTTGATTTTGATTGAATATTTATTTTGATTAAAAATTAGTTTAAATGAGATTGATTTTATATTGACAGGCTCTAGTCCTTCTACAAGGTTGTTTAATGTGCTTGGAAAAGAGAGAAGCAACGTCGCACATGCAAGTTGATCGAAGACATTTTAAATTATTAATTTTATATTTTTATAGAATTATAATTAACTTTGACTATTTGATAAATTTTGCAGAATTAGAAGCGATGTTGACGAAGACTTTAACGTATATGGTGCAAGAGACGTTTTCAGTAAATTATACGGTAAGTTTTATGTATATTTTAATATCTATATTTAAACTTTAATAATTGATTTTGTTTTGAAATCTTTGTAGGTTTGGTTGTATAAACATGTTGCACTATCTTAGGGAGGTATTGGCGTCTCGAAAAGGACCTTGGTAGAAATTTTTTAGAATAGCTCGGTATAGTTATTAGGGTAACTTAGTATTATAGTGTTATAGTTATTAGGGTAACTTAGTGTTATACTTATTACGGTACTATATGGACTATATTATTATGAAGTGGGTTAAATATCTGGATAATATACCATGATAAATAAGTTAATAAGAAAGTAAGCAGTATGCCCACATCTCCATGACCTCGGCTGTCACCTAAATAATGCATGCTTTTAGTCATGTTAAATAAAGAAATAGTTGAGTTTCTCTAAGTTATTAATCATGCGAATCAAATAAATCCGCAATCTTTCAAATAATTTCACGTATATCTTTAATTGATAACAGTTGAGTTTATGAAACAACATACTACTTCAATTCAAACTAGAGAACTACGTGGATTTGATCCCTGATTAACTAGATAGGGTACGGTACGTAGGCACCTTGAGAAAGTTTCTTATACTAGTTAATGGAAACTAGCTCAAGCTCAATCCAAAATGTACTAAACCTTTTATAAATTCAAGCATAACCACAAAATTACATTTTATAGCCCGAATCGGGGATTTCTACTTTATCATATGTATTATTAGGATCCGTTTAAAGTGTTGATAACTGTACTATAGAGTCCTTAATTCTAATATCGTGTTTTTTGATTACGTGTTTACTAGTTAAGATATGTATAGTAATTATATGACGTATTTGTAAATTGTGTATTATTCCATAGGATTGTATTCTCTTTTATGCAATATAGAATAGGGCTGGATGATGAACGTATTAGTAAATTGTGTTCTTGGTGATGATAAAGTGAAGTCAAGGTCTATTGGGGTTGCAGAGGTCAAGGTTATTCTGTAAATTTTCAAATCATTTTGATTGAATTTTTATTTGATTAAAATTAGTTTAAATGAGATTGATTTTATTTGACAGGTGTTTGCTCTAGTCCTTCTACAAGGTTGTTTGATGTGCTTGGAAAAGAGAGAAGCAACGTCGCACATGCAAGTTGATCGAAGACATTTTAAATTATTCATTTTATATTTTTATAGAATTATAATTAACTTGACTACTTGATAAATTTTGCAGGATTAGAAGCGATGTTGACGAAGACTTTAACGTATTTGGTGCAAGAGACGTTTTCAGTAAATTATACGGTAAGTTTTATATATATTTTAATATCTATAATTAAACTTTAATAATTGATTTTGTTTTGATATCTTTTGTAGGTTTGGTTGTATAAACATGTTGCAACTATGTTAGGGAGGTATTGGCGTCTCGAAAAGGTCCTTGGTAGAATTTTTTTAGAATAGCTCGGTATAGTTATTATGGTAACTTAGTGTTATACTTATTACGATACTATATGGACTATATTATTATGAAGTGGGTTAAATATCTGGATAATATACCATGATAAATAAGTTGTTAATAATAAAGTAAGCAGTATGACCACATCTCCAGGACCTCGGCTGTCACCTAAATAATGCATGCTTTTAGTCATGTTAAATAAAGAAATAGTTGAGTTTCTCTAAGTTATTAATCATGCGAATCAAATAAATCCGCAATCTTTCAAATTAGTTCACATATATCTTTAATTGATAACAGTTGAGTTTATGAAACAACATACTACTTCAATTCAAACTAGAGAACTACGTGGATTTGATCCCTGATTAACTAGATAGGGTACGTAGGCACCTTGAGAAAGTTTCTTATACTAGTTAATGGAAACTAGCTCAAGCTCAATCCAAAATGTAATAAACCTTTTATAAATTCAAGCATAACCACAAAATTACAATTTATTGCCCGAATCGGGGATTTCTACTTTATCATATGTATTATTAGGATCCGTTTAAAGTGTTGAACACTGTACTATAGAGTCCTCAATTCTAATATCGTGTTTTTTGATTACGTGTTTACTAGTTAAGATATGTATAGTAATTATATGACGTATTAGTAAATTGTGTATTATTCCATAGGATTGTATTATCTTTTATACAATATAGAATAGGGCTAGATGATGAACACATTGTAAAGGAGATACTACACAGTGTTCTTGGTGATGATAAAGTGAAGTCAAGGTCTATTGGGGTTGCAGAGGTCAAGGTTAGTTCTTTAAATTTTAAAATCATTTTGATTTTGATTGAATATTTATTTTGATTAAAAATTAGTTTAAATGAGATTGATTTTATATTGACAGGCTTTTGCTCTAGTCCTTCTACAAGGTTGTTTAATGTGCTTGGAAAAGAGAGAAGCAACGTCGCACATGCAAGTTGATCGAAGACATTTTAAATTATTCATTTTATATTTTTATAGAATTATAATTAACTTTGACTATTTGATAAATTTTGCAGAATTAGAAGCGATGTTGACGAAGGCTTTAACGTATATGGTGCAAGAGACGTTTTCAGTAAATTATACGGTAAGTTTTATGTATATTTTAATATCTATATTTAAACTTTAATAATTGATTTTGTTTTGATATCTTTTGTAGGTTTGGTTGTATAAACATGTTGCAACTATCTTAGGGAGGTATTGGCGTCTCGAAAAGGACCTTGGTAGAAATTTTTTAGAATAGCTCGGTATAGTTATTAGGGTAACTTAGTATTATAGTGTTATAGTTATTAGGGTAGCTTAGTGTTATACTTATTACGGTACTATATGGACTATATTATTATGAAGTGGGTTAAATATCTGGATAATATACCATGATAAATAAGTTAATAAGAAAGTAAGCAGTATGCCCACATCTCCATGACCTCGGCTGTCACCTAAATAATGCATGCTTTTAGTCATGTTAAATAAAGAAATAGTTGAGTTTCTCTAAGTTATTAATCATGCGAATCAAATAAATCCGCAATCTTTCAAATAATTTCACATATATCTTTAATTGATAACAGTTGAGTTATGAAACAACATACTACTTCAATTCAAACTAGAGAACTACGTGGATTTGATCCCTGATTAACTAGATAGGGTACGGTACGTAGGCACCTTGAGAAAGTTTCTTATACTAGTTAATGGAAACTAGCTCAAGCTCAATCCAAAATGTACTAAACCTTTTATAAATTCAAGCATAACCACAAAATTACATTTTATAGCCCGAATCGGGGATTTCTACTTTATCATATGTATTATTAGGATCCGTTTAAAGTGTTGATAACTGTACTATAGAGTCCTTAATTCTAATATCGTGTTTTTTGATTACGTGTTTACTAGTTAAGATATGTATAGTAATTATATGACGTATTAGTAAATTGTGTATTATTCCATAGGATTGTATTCTCTTTTATGCAATATAGAATAGGGCTGGATGATGAACGTATTAGTAAATTGTGTTCTTGGTGATGATAAAGTGAAGTCAAGGTCTATTGGGGTTGCAGAGGTCAAGGTTAGTTCTGTAAATTTTCAAATCATTTTGATTGAATTTTTATTTTGATTAAAAATTAGTTTAAATGAGATTGATTTTATTTTGACAGGCTTTTGCTCTAGTCCTTCTACAAGGTTGTTTGATGTGCTTGGAAAAGAGAGAAGCAACGTCGCACATGCAAGTTGATCGAAGACATTTTAAATTATTCATTTTATATTTTTATAGAATTATAATTAACTTTGACTACTTGATAAATTTTGCAGGATTAGAAGCGATGTTGACGAAGACTTTAACGTATTTGGTGCAAGAGACGTTTTCAGTAAATTATACGGTAAGTTTTATATATATTTTAATATCTATAATTAAACTTTAATAATTGATTTTGTTTTGATATCTTTTGTAGGTTTGGTTGTATAAACATGTTGCAACTATGTTAGGGAGGTATTGGCGTCTCGAAAAGGTCCTTGGTAGAATTTTTTTAGAATAGCTCGGTATAGTTATTATGGTAACTTAGTGTTATACTTATTACGGTACTATATGGACTATATTATTATGAAGTGGGTTAAATATCTGGATAATATACCATGATAAATAAGTTGTTAATAATAAAGTAAGCAGTATGACCACATCTCCAGGACCTCGGCTGTCACCTAAATAATGCATGCTTTTAGTCATGTTAAATAAAGAAATAGTTGAGTTTCTCTAAGTTATTAATCATGCGAATCAAATAAATCCGCAATCTTTCAAATTAGTTCACATATATCTTTAATTGATAACAGTTGAGTTTATGAAACAACATACTACTTCAATTCAAACTAGAGAACTACGTGGATTTGATCCCTGATTAACTAGATAGGGTACGTAGGCACCTTGAGAAAGTTTCTTATACTAGTTAATGGAAACTAGCTCAAGCTCAATCCTAAATGTAATAAACCTTTTATAAATTCAAGCATAACCACAAAATTACAATTTATTGCCCGAATCGGGGATTTCTACTTTATCATATGTATTATTAGGATCCGTTTAAAGTGTTGAACACTGTACTATAGAGTCCTCAATTCTAATATCGTGTTTTTTGATTACGTGTTTACTAGTTAAGATATACTCCCTCTGTCCCTCCCATTTGTTTACACTTTCCTTTTTGGGATGTCCCATCCAATTGTTTACATTTCAAAACTTTCCAAAAATAGTAAAGTTTTTATAGTTTTTAAATTAACTACATCCACTATTTTCCTCCACTATAACCACTTTATACATATAATATTAATCGGTCCCACTACTTTACTCATTTTTTCAACTTTTCTCCACTACTTTATCATTTTTCTTAAACTCCGCGCCCCACCCAAATGTAAACATTTGGGAGGGACGGAGGGAGTATATAGTAATTATATAACGTATTAGTAAATTGTGTATTATTCCATAGGATTGTATTATCTTTTATACAATATAGAATAGGCCTAGATGATGAACACATTGTAAAGGGGATACTACACAGTGTTCTTGGTGATGATAAAGTGAAGTCAAGGTCTATTGGGGTTGCAGAGGTCAAGGTTAGTTCTTTAAATTTTTAAATCATTTTGATTGAATTTTTATTTTGATTAAAAATTAGTTTAAATGAGATTGATTTTATTTTGACAGGCTTTTGCTCTAGTCCTTCTACAAGGTTGTTTGATGTGCTTGGGAAAGAAAGGGAAGCAACGTCGCACATGCAAGTTGACCGAAGACATTTTAAATGATTCATTTTATATTTTTATAGAATTATAATTAACTTTGACTATTTGGTAAATTTTGCAGGATTAGAAGTGATGTTGACGAAGACTTTAACGTATTTGGTGCAAGAGACGTTTTCAGTAAATTATACTGTAAGTTTTATATATATTTTAATATCTATAATTAAACTTTAATAATTGATTTTGTTTTAATATGTTTTGTAGGTTTAGTTGTATAGCCATGTTGCAACTATGTTTGGGAGGTATTGGCGTCTCGAAAAGGACCTTAGTAGAAATTTTTTAGAATAGCTCGGTATAGTTATTAGGGTAACTTAGTATTATAGTGTTATAGTTATTAGGGTAACTTAGTGTTATACTTATTACGGTACTATATGGACTATATTATTATGAAGTGGGTTAAATATCTGGATAATATAGCTTGATAAATAAGTTGTTAATAATAAAGTAAGCAGTATGCCCACATCTGCAGGACCTCGGCTGTCACCTAAATAAAGAAATAATTGAGTTTCTCTAAGTTATTAATCGTGCGAATCAAATAAATCCGTAATCTTTCAAATAAGTTCACATATATCTTTAATTGATAACAGTTGAGTTTATGAAACAACATACTACTTCAATTCAAACTAGAGAACTACGTGGATTCGATCCCTGATTAACTAGATAGGGTACGTAGGCACCTTGAGAAAGTTTCTTATACTAGTTAATGGAAACTCGCTCAAGCTCAATCCAAAATGTAATAAACCTTTTATAAATTCAAGCATAACCACAAAATGCCCGAATCGGGGATTTCTACTTTATCATATGTATTATTAGGATCCGTTTAAAGTGTTGATAACTGTACTATAGAGTCCTCAATTCTAATATCGTGTTTTTTGATTACGTATTTACTAGTTAAGATATGTATAGTAATTATATGACGTATTAGTAAATTGTTTATTATTCCATAGGATTGTATTATCATTTATACAATATAGAATAGGGCTAGATGATGAACACATTGTAAAGGGTATAAAGTGAAGTCAAGGTCTATTGGGGTTGCAGAGGTCAAGGTTAGTTCTTTAAATTTTTAAATCATTTTGATTGAATTTTTATTTTGATTAAAAATTAGTTTAAATGAGAGTGATTTTATTTTGACAGGATTTTGCTCTAGTCCTTCTACAAGGTTGTTTGATGTGCTTGGGAAAGTGAGAAGCAACGTCGCACATGCAAGTTGATCGAAGACATTTTAAATTATTCATTTTATATTTTTATAGAATTATAATTAACTTTGACTATTTGGTAAATTTTGCAGGATTAGAAGTGATGTTGACAAACACTTTAACGTATTTGGTGCAAGAGACGTTTTCAGTAAATTATACGGTAAGTTTTATGTATATTTTAATATCTATAATTAAACTTTAATAATTGATTTTGTTTTGATATCTTTTGTAGGGTTGGTTGTATAACCATGTTGCAACTATGTTAGGGAGGTATTGGCGTCTCGAAAAGGACCCGGGTAGAAATTTTTTAGAATAGCTAGGTATAGTTATTAGGGTAACTTAGTATTATAGTTTTATCGTTATTAGGGTAACTTAGTGTTATACTTATTAAGGTACTATATGGACTATATTATTATGAAGTGGGTTAAATATCTGGAAAATATAGCATGATAAATAAGTTGTTAATAATAAAGTAAGCAGTATGCCCACATCTCCAGGACCTCGGCTGTGACCTAAATAATGCATGCTTTTAGTCATGTTAAATAAAGAAATAGTTGAGTTTCTCTAAGTTATTAATCGTGCGAATCAAATAAATCCGCAATCTTTCAAATAAGTTCACATATATCTTTAATTGATAACAGTTGAGTTTATGAAACAACATACTACTTCAATTCAAACTAGAGAACTACGTGGATTTGATCCCTGATTAACTAGATAGGGTACGTAGGCACCTTGAGAGTTTCTTATACTAGTTAATAGAAACTAGCTCAAGCTCAATCCAAAATGTAATAAACCTTTTATAAATTCAAGCATAACCACAAAATTACAATTTATTGCCCGAATCGGGGATTTCTACTTTATCATATGTATTATTAGGATCCGTTTAAAGTGTTGATAACTATAGAGTCCTCAATTCTAATATCGTGTTTTTTGATTACGTATTTACTAGTTAAGATATGTATAGTAATTATATGACGTATTAGTAAATTGTGTATTATTCCATAGGATTGTATTATCATTTATACAATATAGAATAGGGCTAGATGATGAACACATTGTAAAGGGTATAAAGTGAAGTCAAGGTCTATAAGGGTTGCAGAGGTCAAGGTTAGTTCTTTAAATTTTTAAATCATTTTGGTTGAATTTTTATTTTGATTAAAAATTAGTTTAAATGAGATTGATTTTATTTTGATAGGATTTTGCTCTAGTCCTTCTACAAGGTTGTTTGATGTGCTTGGGAAAGTGAGAAGCAACGTCGCACATGCAAGTTGATCGAACACATTTTAAATTATTCATTTTATATTTTTATAGAATTATAATTAACTTTACCTATTTGGTAAATTTTGCAGGATTAGAAGTGATGTTGACGAAGACTTTAACGTATTTGGTGCAAGAGACGTTTTCAGTAAATTATACGGTAAGTTTTATGTATATTTTAATATCTATAATTAAACTTTAATAATTGATTTTGTTTTGATATCTTTTGTAGGGTTGGTTGTATAACCATGTTGCAACTATGTTAGGGAGGTATTGGCGTCTCGAAAAGGACCTTGGTAGAAATTTTTTAGAATAGCTCGGTATAGTTATTAGGGTAACTTAGTATTATAGTTTTATCGTTATTAGGGTAACTTAGTGTTATACTTATTACGGTACTATATGGACTATATTATTATGAAGTGGGTTAAATATCTGGATAATCTAGCATGATAAATAAGTTGTTAATAATAAAGTAAGCAGTATGCCCACATCTCCAGGACCTCGGTTGTCACCTAAATAATGCATACTTTTAGTCATGTTAAATAAAGAAATAGTTGAGTTTCTCTAAGTTATTGATCGTGCGAATCAAATAAATCCGCAATCTTTCAAATAAGTTCACATATATCTTTAATTGATAACAGTTGAGTTTATGAAACAACATACTACTTCAATTCAAGCTAGAGAACTACGTGGATTTGATCCCTCATTAACTAGATAGGGTACGTAGGCACCTTGAGAAAGTTTCTTATACTAGTTAATAGAAACGAGCTCAAGCTCAATCCAAAATGTAATAAACCTTTTATAAATTCAAGCATAACCACAAAATTACAATTTATTGCCCGAATCGGGGATTTCTACTTTATCATATGTATTATTATGATCCGTTCAAAGTGTTGATAACTGTACTATAGAGTCCTCAATTCTAATATCGTGTTTTTTGATTACGTGTTTACTAGTTAAGATATGCATAGTAATTATATGACGTATTAGTAAATTGTGTATTATTCCATAGGATTGTATTATATTTAATACAATATAGAATAGGGCTAGATGTTGAACACATTGTAAAGGAGATACTACACAGTGTTCTTGGTGATGATAAAGTGAAGTCAAGGTCTATTGGGGTTGCGGAGGTCAAGGTTAGTTCTTTAAATTTTAAAATCATTTTGATTGAATATTTATTTTGATTAAAAATTAGTTTAAATGTTATTGACAGGCTTTTGCTCTAGTCCTTCTACAAGGTTGTTTAATGTGCTTGGAAATGAGAGAAGCAACGTCGCACATGCAAGTTGATCGAAGACATTTTAAATTATTCATTTTATATTTTTATAGAATTATAATTAACTTTGACTATTTGATAAATTTTGCAGAATTATAAGCGATGTTGACGAAGACTTTAACGTATATGGTGCAAGAGACGTTTTCAGTAAATTATACGGTAAGTTTTATGTATATTTTAATATCTATATTTAAACTTTAATAATTGATTTTGTTTTAATATGTTTTGTAGGTTTGGTTGTATAGCCATGTTGCAACTATGTCTGGGAGGTATTGGCGTCTCGAAAAGGACCTTGGTAGAAATTTTTTAGAATAGCTCGGTATAGTTATTAGGGTAACTTAGTATTATAGTGTTATAGTTATTAGGGTATCTTAGTGTTATACTATATGGACTATATTATTATGAAGTGGGTTAAATATCTGGATAATATAGCATGATAAATAAGTTGTTAATAATAAAGTAAGCAGTATGCCCACATCTGCAGGACCTCGGCTGTCACCTAAATAAAGAAATAATTGAGTTTCTCTAAGTTATTAATCGTGCGAATCAAATAAATTCGCAATCTTTCAAATAAGTTCACATATATCTTTAATTAATTGATAACAGTTGAGTTTATGAAACAACATACTACTTCAATTCAAACTAGAGAACTACGTGGATTTGATCCCTGATTAACTAGATAGGGTACGTAGGCACCTTGAGAAAGTTTCTTATACTAGTTAATGGAAACTAGCTCAAGCTCAATCCAAAATGTAACAAACCTTTTATAAATTCAAGCATAACCACAAAATTACAATTTATTGCCCGAATCGGGGATTTCTACTTTATCATATGTATTATTAGGATCCGTTTAAAGTGTTGATAACTGTACTATAGAGTCCTCAATTCTAATATCGTGTTTTTTGATTACGTATTTACTAGTTAAGATATGTATAGTAATTATATGACGTATTAGTAAATTGTGTATTATTCCATAGGATTGTATTATCATTTATACAATATAGAATAGGGCTAGATGATGAACACATTGTAAAGGGTATAAAGTGAAGTCAAGCTCTATTGGGGTTGTAGAGGTCAATGTTAGTTCTTTAAATTTTTAAATCACTTTGATTGAATTTTTATTTTGATTAAAAATTAGTTTAAATGAGATTGATTTTATTTTGACAGGCTTTTGCTCTAGTCCTACTACAAGGTTGTTTGATGTGCTTGGGAAAGAGAGAAGCAACGTCGCACATGCAAGTTGATCGAAGACATTTTAAATTATTCATTTTATATTTTTATAGAATTATAATTAACTTTGACTATTTGATAAATTTTGCAGAATTAGAAGCGATGTTGACGAAGACTTTAACGTATATGGTGCAAGAGACGTTTTCAGTAAATTATACGGTAAGTTTTATGTATATTTTAATATCTATATTTAAACTTTAATAATTGATTTTGTTTTAATATGTTTTGTAGGTTTGGTTGTATAGCCATGTTGCAACTATGTCTGGGAGGTATTGGCGTCTCGAAAAGGACCTTGGTAGAAATTTTTTAGAATAGCTCGGTATAGTTATTAGGGTAACTTAGTATTATAGTGTTATAGTTATTAGGGTATCTTAGTGTTATACTATATGGACTATATTATTATGAAGTGGGTTAAATATCTGGATAATATAGCATGATAAATAAGTTGTTAATAATAAAGTAAGCAGTATGCCCACATCTGCAGGACCTCGGCTGTCACCTAAATAAAGAAATAATTGAGTTTCTCTAAGTTATTAATCGTGCGAATCAAATAAATTCGCAATCTTTCAAATAAGTTCACATATATCTTTAATTAATTGATAACAGTTGAGTTTATGAAACAACATACTACTTCAATTCAAACTAGAGAACTACGTGGATTTGATCCCTGATTAACTAGATAGGGTACGTAGGCACCTTGAGAAAGTTTCTTATACTAGTTAATGGAAACTAGCTCAAGCTCAATCCAAAATGAAACAAACCTTTTATAAATTCAAGCATAACCACAAAATTACAATTTATTGCCCGAATCGGGGATTTCTACTTTATCATATGTATTATTAGGATCCGTTTAAAGTGTTGATAACTGTACTATAGAGTCCTCAATTCTAATATCGTGTTTTTTGATTACGTATTTACTAGTTAAGATATGTATAGTAATTATATGACGTATTAGTAAATTGTGTATTATTCCATAGGATTGTATTATCATTTATACAATATAGAATAGGGCTAGATGATGAACACATTGTAAAGGGTATAAAGTGAAGTCAAGCTGTATTGGGGTTGTAGAGGTCAATGTTAGTTCTTTAAATTTTTAAATCACTTTGATTGAATTTTTATTTTGATTAAAAATTAGTTTAAATGAGATTGATTTTATTTTGACAGGCTTTTGCTCTAGTCCTACTACAAGGTTGTTTGATGTGCTTGGGAAAGAGAGAAGCAACGTCGCACATGCAAGTTGATCGAAGACATTTTAAATTATTCATTTTATATTTTTATAGAATTATAATTAACTTTGACTATTTGGTAAATTTTGCAGGATTAGAAGTGATGTTGACGAAGACTTTAACGTATTTGGTGCAAGAGACGTTTTCAGTAAATTATACGGTAAGTTTTATGTATATTTTAATATCTATAATTAAACTTTAATAATTGATTTTATTTTGATATCTTTTGTAGGTTTGGTTGTATAACCATGTTGCAACTGAGGTATTGGCGTCTCGAAAAGGACCTTGGTAGAAATTTTTTAGAATAGCTCGGTATAGTTATTAGGGTAACTTAGTATTATAGTTTTATCGTTATTAGGGTAACTTAGTGTTATAGTTATTACAGTACTATATGGACTATATTATTATGAAGTGGGTTAAATATCTTGGATAATATAGCATGATAAATAAGTTGTTAATAATAAAGTAAGCAGTATGCCCACATCTCCAGGACCTCGGCTGTCACCTAAATAATGCATGCTTTTAGTCATGTTAAATAAAGAAATAGTTGAGTTTCTCTAAGTTATTAATCATGCGAATCAAATAAATCCGCAATCTTTCAAATAAGTTCACATATATCTTTAATTGATAACAGTTGAGTTTATGAAACAACATACTACTTCAATTCAAGCTAGAGAACTACGTGGATTTGATCCCTCATTAACTAGATAGGGTACGGTACGTAGGCACCTTGAGAAAGTTTCTTATACTAGTTAATAGAAACTAGCTCAAGCTCAATCCAAAATGTAATAAACCTTTTATAAATTCAAGCATAACCACAAAATTACAATTTATTGCCCGAATCGGGGATTTCTACTTTATCATATGTATTATTAGGATCCGTTTAAAGTGTTGATAACTGTACTATAGAGTCCTCAATTCTAATATCGTGTTTTTTGATTACGTGTTTACTAGTTAAGATATGCATAGTAATTATATGACGTATTAGTAAATTGTTATTATTCCATAGGATTGTATTATCTTTTATACAATATAGAATAGGGCTAGATGATGAACACATTGTAAAGGAGATACTACGCAGTGTTCTTGGTGATGATAAAGTGAAGTCAAGGTCTATTGGGGTTGCGGAGGTCAAGGTTAGTTCTTTAAATTTTAAAATCATTTTGATTGAATATTTATTTTGATTAAAAATTAGTTTAAATGAGATTGATTTTATATTGACAGGCTTTTGCTCTAGTCCTTCTACAAGGTTGTTTAATGTGCTTGGAAATGAGAGAAGCAACGTCGCACATGCAAGTTGATCGAAGACATTTTGAATTATTCATTTTATATTTTTATAGAATTATAATTAACTTTGACTATTTGATAAATTTTGCAGAATTAGAAGCGATGTTGACGAAGACTTTAACGTATATGGTGCAAGAGACGTTTTCAGTAAATTATACGGTAAGTTTTATGTATATTTTAATATCTATATTTAAACTTTAATAATTGATTTTGTTTTAATATGTTTTGTAGGTTTGGTTGTATAGCCATGTTGCAACTATGTCTGGGAGGTATTGGCGTCTCGAAAAGGACCTTGGTAGAAATTTTTTAGAATAGCTCGGTATAGTTATTAGGGTAACTTAGTATTATAGTGTTATAGTTATTAGGGTATCTTAGTGTTATACTATATGGACTATATTATTATGAAGTGGGTTAAATATCTGGATAATATAGCATGATAAATAAGTTGTTAATAATAAAGTAAGCAGTATGCCCACATCTGCAGGACCTCGGCTGTCACCTAAATAAAGAAATAATTGAGTTTCTCTAAGTTATTAATCGTGCGAATCAAATAAATTCGCAATCTTTCAAATAAGTTCACATATATCTTTAATTAATTGATAACAGTTGAGTTTATGAAACAACATACTACTTCAATTCAAACTAGAGAACTACGTGGATTTGATCCCTGATTAACTAGATAGGGTACGTAGGCACCTTGAGAAAGTTTCTTATACTAGTTAATGAAAACTAGCTCAAGCTCAATCCAAAATGAAACAAACCTTTTATAAATTCAAGCATAACCACAAAATTACAATTTATTGCCCGAATCGGGGATTTCTACTTTATCATATGTATTATTAGGATCCGTTTAAAGTGTTGATAACTGTACTATAGAGTCCTCAATTCTAATATCGTGTTTTTTGATTACGTATTTACTAGTTAAGATATGTATAGTAATTATATGACGTATTAGTAAATTGTGTATTATTCCATAGGATTGTATTATCATTTATACAATATAGAATAGGGCTAGATGATGAACACATTATAAAGGGTATAAAGTGAAGTCAAGCTCTATTGGGGTTGTAGAGGTCAAGGTTAGTTCTTTAAATTTTTAAATCACTTTGATTGAATTTTTATTTTGATTAAAAATTAGTTTAAATGAGATTGATTTTATTTTGACAGGCTTTTGCTCTAGTCCTACTACAAGGTTGTTTGATGTACTTGGGAAAGAGAGAAGCAACGTCGCACATGCAAGTTGATTGAAGACATTTTAAATTATTCATTTTATATTTTTATAGAATTATAATTAACTTTGACTATTTGGTAAATTTTGCAGGATTAGAAGTGATGTTGACGAAGACTTTAACGTATTTGGTGCAAGAGACGTTTTCAGTAAATTATACGGTAAGTTTTATGTATATTTTAATATCTATAATTAAACTTTAATAATTGATTTTGTTTTGATATCTTTTGTAGGTTTGGTTGTATAACCATGTTGCAACTATGTTAGGGAGGTATTGGCGTCTCGAAAAGGATCTTGGTAGAAATTTTTTAGAATAGCTCGGTATAGTTATTAGGGTAACTTAGTATTATAGTTTTATCGTTATTAGGGTAACTTAGTGTTATAGTTATTACGGTACTATATGGACTATATTATTATGAAGTGGGTTAAATATCTTGGATAATATAGCATGATAAATAAGTTGTTAATAATAAAGTAAGCAGTATGCCCACATCTCCAGGACCTCGGCTGTCACCTAAATAATGCATGCTTGTAGTCATGTTAAATAAAGAAATAGTTGAGTTTCTCTAAGTTATTAATCGTGCGAATCAAATAAATCCGCAATCTTTCAAATAAGTTCACATATATCTTTAATTGATAACAGTTGAGTTTATGAAACAACATACTACTTCAATTCAAGCTAGAGAACTACGTGGATTTGATCCCTCATTAACTAGATAGGGTACGTAGGCACCTTGAGAAAGTTTCTTATACTAGTTAATAGAAACTGGCTCAAGCTCAATCCAAAATGTAATAAACCTTTTATAAATTCAAGCATAACCACAAAATTACAATTTATTGCCCGAATCGGGGATTTCTACTTTATCATATGTATTATTAGGATCCGTTTAAAGTGTTGATAACTGTACTATAGAGTCCTCAATTCTAATATCGTGTTTTTTGATTACGTGTTTACTAGTTAAGATATGCATAGTAATTATATGACGTATTAGTAAATTGTTATTATTCCATAGGATTGTATTATCTTTTATACAATATAGAATAGGGCTAGATGATGAACACATTGTAAAGGAGATCTATTGGGGTTGCGGAGGTCAAGGTTAGTTCTTTAAATTTTAAAATCATTTTGATTGAATATTTATTTTGATTAAAAATTAGTTTAAATGAGATTGATTTTATATTGACAGACTTTTGCTCTAGTCCTTCTACAAGGTTGTTTAATGTGCTTGGAAATGAGAGAAACAACGTCGCACATGCAAGTTGATCGAAGACATTTTAAATTATTCATTTTATATTTTTATAGAATTATAATTAACTTTGACTATTTGATAAATTTTGCAGAATTAGAAGCGATGTTGACAAAGACTTTAACGTATATGGTGCAAGAGATGTTTTCAGTAAATTATACGGTAAGTTTTATGTATATTTTAATATCTATAATTAAACTTTAATAATTGATTTTGTTTTGATATCTTTTGTAGGTTTGGTTGTATAACCATGTTGCAACTATGTTAGGGAGGTATTGGCGTCTCGAAAAGGACCTTGGTAGAAATTTTTTAGAATAGCTCGGTATAGTTATTAGGGTAACTTAGTATTATAGTGTTATAGTTATTAGGGTATCTTAGTGTTATACTATATGGACTATATTATTATGAAGTGGGTTAAATATCTGGATAATATAGCATGATAAATAAGTTGTTAATAATAAAGTAAGCAGTATGCCCACATCTGCAGGACCTCGGCTGTCACCTAAATAAAGAAATAATTGAGTTTCTCTAAGTTATTAATCGTGCGAATCAAATAAATTCGCAATCTTTCAAATAAGTTCACATATATCTTTAATTGATAACAGTTGAGTTTATGAAACAACATACTACTTCAATTCAAACTAGAGAACTACGTGGATTTGATCCCTGATTAACTAGATAGGGTACGTAGGCACCTTGAGAAAGTTTCTTATACTAGTTAATGGAAACTAGCTCAAGCTCAATCCAAAATGTAATAAACCTTTTATAAAATTCAAGCATAACCACAAAATTACAAATTATTGCCCGAATCGGGGATTTCTACTTTATCATATGTATTATTAGGATCCGTTTAAAGTGTTGATAACTGTACTATAGAGTCCTCAATTCTAATATCGTGTTTTTTGATTACGTGTTTACTAGTTAAGATATGTATAGTAATTATATGATGTATTAGTAAATTGTATATTATTCCATAGGATTGTATTATCTTTTATACAATATAGAATAGGGCTAGATGATAAACACATTGTAAAGGAGATACTACACAGTGTTCTTGGTGATGATAAAGTGAAGTCAAGGTCTATTGGGGTTGCGGAGGTCAAGGTTAGTTCTTTAAATTTTAAAATCATTTTGATTGAATATTTATTTTGATTAAAAATTAGTTTAAATGAGATTGATTTTATATTGACAGACTTTTGCTCTAGTCCTTCTACAAGGTTGTTTAATGTGCTTGGAAATGAGAGAAGCAACGTCGCACATGCAAGTTGATCGAAGACATTTTAAATTATTCATTTTATATTTTTATTGAATTATAATTAACTTTGACTATTTGATAAATTTTGCAGAATTAGAAGCGATGTTGACGAAGACTTTAACGTATATGGTGCAAGAGACGTTTTCAGTAAATTATACGGTAAGTTTTATGTATATTTTAATATCTATATTTAAACTTTAATAATTGATTTTGTTTTAATATGTTTTGTAGGTTTGGTTGTATAGCCATGTTGCAACTATGTTTGGGAGGTATTGGCGTCTCGAAAAGGACCTTGGTAGAAATTTTTTAGAATAGCTCGGTATAGTTATTAGGGTAACTTAGTATTATAGTGTTATAGTTATTAGGGTATCTTAGTGTTATACTATATGGACTATATTATTATGAAGTGGGTTAAATATCTGGATAATATAGCATGATAAATAAGTTGTTAATAATAAAGTAAGCAGTATGCCCACATCTGCAGGACCTCGGCTGTCACCTAAATAAAGAAATAATTGAGTTTCTTTAAGTTATTAATCGTGCGAATCAAATAAAGGCGCAATCTTTCAAATAAGTGCACATATATCTTTAATTGATAACAGTTGAGTTTATGAAACAACATACTACTTCAATTCAAACTAGAGAACTACGTGGATTTGATCCCTGATTAACTAGATAGGGTACGTAGGCACCTTGAGAAAGTTTCTTATACTAGTTAATGGAAACTAGCTCAAGCTCAATCCAAAATGTAACAAACCTTTTATAAATTCAAGCATAACCACAAAATTACAATTTATTGCCCGAATCGGGGATTTCTACTTTATCATATGTATTATTAGGATTCGTTTAAAGTGTTGATAACTGTACTATAGAGTCCTCAATTCTAATATCGTGTTTTTTGATTACGTATTTACTAGTTAAGATATGTATAGTAATTATATGACGTATTAGTAAATTGTGTATTATTCCATAGGATTGTATTATCATGTTAGGTCACACACACACTGTAGAGGGGGTGAATACAGTGTATAGGGGGTGAATACACTGTAGAGGGGGTGAATACAGTGTATAGTACACTCAAATCGAACTTTAAGAACTTAAGTAAGAGAAAACAAACTTTATTGAAACAATAAACTCTGTTACAGTATGGAACTGTTACCTCTCAGTGATGAACAAATATCACGAGAACTGCTAGAGTTACAATGAATAATCTTCTCTAATAATGATAACACTTATAGTGTAAACCCTATGTCTGTGTTTATATACTACACACTTACAAGATAATCGCTAATTGATATGGAATATAATTCTGCTTCCTAAAATATATCAATCAGATATCTTTTCTTCCAAGTATTCCATTATTCACGGAATTCCTTCTTCATGCATATCTCTTCTTATGTTTATCTCAATCTTCTTTCCTTTAATCAGCTACTGTCCTTATCTGATTATCCTTCAGCACTTAAGTTCTGATATCTATCTTCTGATGATTATC
The DNA here is from genome assembly GCF_009905375.1 of Apium graveolens. NCBI lineage: Eukaryota > Viridiplantae > Streptophyta > Magnoliopsida > Apiales > Apiaceae > Apium > Apium graveolens. The sequence continues at coordinate 275,771,120 of NC_133652.1, read as the reverse complement.
TCCTGATAACATACGTACTGATATCCTTAAGTCCTGACTTCTAGTATAAGTACTGATCAACAGTTAAGTACTGATTTATCCTGTTCAGTAAGATCTGAAAGCTAAATATAAAACATATTAGCCATGACATTATCAAATATATCTAACAATCTCCCCCAACTTGTAAATTAACATAATATACAAGTTTAACAGATATTTGATGATGTCAAAAACATTAAGTACAAATGCATGAGAATTAGACTAGATAACTACAACTTACAGTCCTTAAAGTTTTTACCAATTTCAACTTCTGATAACAACTTCAGTCTGTATAAATATCAGAATTTAAGCAGTTGTAGATCTTCGACTTGGCTTCTTCATTTTCTGATCTCTCTGATGTCAGGAGTTGTCCTGAGATAGTTCTTCAACAAACATTTCTCAGCATATCTTAGTTCATCAATCATTCTCCTTTTAACATCTTTAAGCTCTGCAGTATCTTCACCAGTTTGAAAGATTGCAGCTCTGAGATCATTGATCTTTGCTTTTCTCAACTCCTGATCTAGTCTTATAACATAAGCTTTGTCAGACTCTAGATTGAATTTATGTCCCTTAATACCAAGATACGTTCTGATCTGTGCAGTATTAGGCTTCATATCAACAATATCACCATTGTGATCTTTGTACTTTGGAACATATATGCTGTCAGACTTAACAGAATAAAGCCTTTTCTGTCTCTGAATCTGTTCTTTTAAGTAGTTTGCAGCAGTCCCTGTTATTCTGTCATCCACTTGAAGTAAGAAAAGTACATGCTCCAATTCTTCAAAATACTTCAATGGAATGGCATTTTGTCTTATATGATAAACCCTACCATCTGTCATGAAATACAACATGATATATTCTTTCAAGTAGGTATGGTAAACCATCTGTACAGATTCCAGTTGATTCAATCTCTCAGGAGTTGCTCCAATACCTGGTTCACTCAAGGAAGTTGGATCATTGGTAGTGTTGTGTACTCTTCTTTCATCAGCACTTCCCAATCCAGTTTTATCTCTAGCTTCCTTTCCAGTAACTACTCTTGCTTCAAAACCACTTGCAGTAGTCTTCAAAGATTGAGTCTGTTTTGCTTTAGTGAATCCTGGTAGGAGTGTATTTGATCTATTTTCTGATATCAAGTTAACTTGAGCTCTGTCAGAGGTTACTTGCTTCTTCTGAATATCAGAACTTACAATTTCTTGACTCTGAACAACTTGAGCCATGTCAGAGGTTGTTTTAAGAACTTTTCTTGAAGTCAGAGCAAGATCATCTTTTTCATCAGCAATTTCTTCTTCCTCAGGAGGTATATAAACCTTGATAGGTTCACCAACCTTTTCTTTACCCTTGGATCTTGGATCTATCTGTGGTTGTGATCTAGCCAATGTTGCTTCAGTATGTGTCCTTTCTTTAATCACAATGCCTTTAAGTTTTGGAAGTGACTTTTTACCAGAAGCTTCAGATTTAGATGTGATTTTCTCTGATTTAAGTCTGGCTTCTTCTTCCTTTAAACTTTCCAAGTCCATTCCTGGATTTTCTTGAAGAAATAACTGTCTTGACATTTCTTCATCAAGATCTAGAAGTTCATCAGAACTTATCCTTTTACCAGCAGCAGAACTTATTCTTTTCCCAGTATCAGAACTTGTCCTGTGACTAGCTTGTCTTGATGTAAACCTTCTACCTTGACTATGACCGCTACCCATTCCAGAGTATCCTTGATCATCATTTCCATCATCCTTTCCTTGCTGTGTCTTGGTAGTTTTGCATTTGGACTTAATTACCTTCTCCCCCTTTTTGGCATCAGCAGGTAGTAAAAGAGAGATAAGTAATTCCACTGAGGATTGGATTTCAGTAAGTTGAGATTGCTGAGAAGCTTGATTTGTCAGAATGTCATCAATCTGAGCTTGTTGTTTCTCTTGAGTTTTCTCAATATAAGCAATCCTGTCAATGGTAGGTTGAAAGAACTTTTTCTTATCAATTTTCCAAACTTGTTCTTGTTTGATAAAGTTCTCCTGAATCTTGTGTAGCTCTGCATGAGTAGTTGAATGAAGACCTTGTAGATGTTTAGTACTCAATGCAGTGACTCTAAGCTGGGTTTTAAAATCATCAGAATTTAACATTTCATCAGCTTTAGTCAAGTGCTCAGCAAGATGTAATGCATTTGGAACACATGAAACTGAGTTCCATTCCTTAGTCCACTCCTGACCTGCAGGAGTTTCACTCCAAGGTACTGGTGCTGATGCAGCCCCAGTAACAAACTTCTCTACCAGTTCAGACTTAGGAAGAGTCTGTTGAGGAGTATGTCCTGAAGGTCCTGCTTCATCAGCATCTACAGTTGGAGCAGCATCACCAGTATCTCCAGCATTTGCAGCATCAGAACTTAAAGAATCAGTATCTTCGGATAAGACAACAGTGTGAGTAGCAATGGAGGCTTCAGCATCCTCTAATTGCTGATCTGATACTAAGTTCTGATCAACAGCCAAATCCTGATGCTCACCTAAAGTCTAATCATCAGCATCTTGATGCAAAGAAGGTGTTGATAACTCTGGAGTTTGAACAGCATCAGTAACAGGTGTTGTGAAAGGATTATTTGCTGTTGGAGCTTATAAGAAAAGTATTTTAGGCACAACCAGGTTCTGAATATCAATTTCAGCACTTGTGCCTGGATCAACAAGAGACACAGATGGTGAGTTAGCCTTGTCAGATACAGCTTCCAGAGATGGAGTTGATGGAGAAGAAGTGACTGGAGCAAAATCCTTGTCTTGTGAGATCAAAGATTCCTGATCCCCTTCCTTAGCTGCTTCCTCTTCATCATCTGAAACTGGCCTTTGTGCCCTATGTTTCTTGTACTTCCTTGTTGATTTGGATTCCTTGGGAGTTTCAGGAACTATCATTCGTCTAAGCCTCTTGAGAAGCCTAGAACCCCCAATTTCAGAATCCTTCTGAGAAACCTCTTTCTCAGCTTCAATTACAACAGGTTCTCTAGCAGGAACCGGTTCCTCAGAATCAGAGTCATCTCTCAAGGCAATCCTCCTTCTCTTTTGAGGTGTTTGAGGAACATTTTTTGTCTTCTTTGGCTTGGAAGATGAAGGCTTCACAGTAGGTGCTGAAGATGAAGGTTGAGCAGTCTGTGAAGTGGAGAGATAGGATTTGAGATATGTTCTGAGGGTAGGTTGAGTAGAATGAGAGGTAGGTACTGAGGTTGATGGATTTTGGGTGTTTGGAGTTGGTTGGACATCAGAGTAAACAGATCTATAAGTATCAGGATCAGCACTTACCAGGATCTGTTTTACAGACTTAGGAATCTGAAATGGTCCAAGGACTTTTTTCTTAGTATCAGCATTTACCAGGTCATTAAAGTATCGTTTTGCAACCTTAAAAGGTGGGGTTTGGGTGCTGACTAACTGAGGTTCATCAGTACAATAAGTGTAAATAAGTTGACAGAATCTAGCAAAATAAACAACATCTCGATCCTCTGTCATCATATCCCCAATAAAACCAATTAAAGCAGTTGCAAAATCAAAATGAGTTTGATTGATAATTGCATACCCGATGTGCTGACTCATAATGGGAATGGCATCAAAATTCGAACATTTGTTTCCAAAAGCTTTGGTGATGCAATCAAAGAAGAAACTCCATTCTCTTCTGATATTAGCCCATTTTAACTGTCCAAGTTTCGTCAGACTCTTGTCATATCCCAATTCAGCCATTAACTCCCGAAGGGCTGAGTCCTCTGGAATTGAGAAAGTACAATCTTCTGGAAGATGTAAAGCCCTGCGTACTGTACCAGGAGTGACTACAAAGGATGAATCACCCACTTGGAAGATAATACTGGGAGTTCCACGTTGACCACCATCATCAAAAAGTCCAGTCCTCCAAAACCTCAGAACTTGTTGGCTTGAAAAGAATTCAGGCTGTGTTAACCCAAACCCCACCTTTTAAGGCTGTGATCAAGAACTGCAGCATAGTTGTTAGGGACAGACTTAGTTTCATCAATGATTAAATCCTTTGGTGCCATGTGAAAAAAATAAGATTCAAGTATGCCTGTTAGGTGTTTGAGATAATGTCTGTATGAAAAACCAACGTGAGAAAGAAGGAGAAAGAGAGTAAAAGTAAGGAGAAAGATAAAATATGAAGAAAATAAAAGATTAAAGAAATCTTCTCTCTGTTGTACTTATACTCGGAACAAAAATGTTACCGTTGGACACCTGTCAGACATGCAGTAATAACGGACAGTTACTGGGCTCGAGAAAACAGGAATCATTACTTACCCAGTTGCCTAGTTTCAAGGAAAAACCGTTCCATTTATCAAGAGAAACAGTTTTAATTCAAAATTTAAACCGTTAGCACTGATTGAATTATTTTTCACTGCATCATTAATATTCTGAAAATACATCACATGAAAATGACCAAGATAAATTAGATAAGTAAGTGCTGAAAATGAATCAGAACTTAATATAAAACAAAATTTATATGGTCATCAGAATATCAATCAGGATTTATCAACACAAGACATAATAACTCAGAGACAAAATCTTGAAGTAAAAACAACTTTCATTAATATATCAAGACAATACATTGATGAAATGAAAATTACATCAATACTTATACAAGATTTTCCCTAAGCTTCTAATCCTAACATCAACAGCCTTAGTCTTAGCTAAGAAGCCTGACAAAGCTGATGATGAAGAAAAACAGGAAGAAGACGAGATTAAGTCATCTTCTTCTTCCTACTCTCGACAAACAGAATGGCGAGTCTGATGATTCGCTCTTGCTGGCGGAGAGCTTCCAGCCTTTCCTCCTCCAATCGCTCCAGATGGCGATGGTAGTCCATATAGAAGAACATGAGGCGTGTCAGTACCTCCTGTGGGACAGAGTCCCATATCTCCTCAGGAATGGCTGTGACATGCCATTCCTGCTGCCACTCGGCACAACTTAGCTCCATATTGAGGGATTGGTAGTTCAAAAACATGTTGTATCTGACCATTGTGTTTTTGAAAGAAAAAAAAAAGAGGATAAGTGTGTGAGAAGAATGTGATGGAAAGACTGATGTGAAGTGGTTGCTTATATAGGCAAGAGAATGCCAGGAGACGCAAAGAAATTGAATGCTGACAGGTAGAATTAATTCTACCTCGTCTCCCTAGACTTTGAAAAAGAATAACATTAATTGGAAAGAGGAATCATGGTTTAAAACGCACAAGAAACAAGAAAAAGTGGACTGTTCAAGTACGAATACCATTATTAATCCTAATCATAGTGACTATTAATCTTCCACTTCAACATATTCTAGTTCGAACTGAGACTGTTACCAAATTTTATTCACAGATAAGCCAAGTAAAGGATTAGACTGAGAAATCAGAACTTAGACCTATACCAGAACTTAACAGTCATCAGAACATAATTTCTTAACTCGAAAAAGGAATGCCCATCTTAGTAAATACTCATACAAGTTCTGAGTTATAGACTTCAGAACTTAATCATTAGAACATGTAACTAGAACTTGTCCTCAGAATTAGTGCAATGTGACACAATGACTGTTTATCTAAAATAACATAGACCACCACATAAATTTTCATCATTCAGATGGAGTGATTAGTGTGTGCATTAAGCTAAATAACAGACAAAGAGTAAAGTCTGATTCACTTCAGTACATCTTAGAAATAAGGCATAACTAAAATTTTGCTAAGGAGCTGTCATTGTCCTGAAACCTACTGATGAATGAGTTTATGCTGGAGTCCACCTCAACTGTTTTGTGCTAATTTTATGCATCTTTTGAAATTCTATTTTACAGTGGCTTCTCAGTGTAGGTGAGTCACGACTGTTTATCAGAATTTATGCTATTATCAGAGTATTTCTCCAGTAATCATAGAGTGTGAAAAGTCACCAAGAAAATATTTTGCTTTTCTAATGCATATTTACTTAATACCAGCAATGCACTTGGGTCGTCCCTTCCACATTTTTACTCTAGATCTCAAAGGAGTACCTGATTTTATTCTTTGATCTTTTTGCTTTTTCTTTTGATAAGTGAGGTTTATCAGCACTTAGTACATTCAGCAGTTTTACTAGTATCAGAACTTAACAGATGAGTAGCATTATTCTAATTTGTGACTTAGTAATAAGATATACAAAGTAAACTTAACTAAGCTCAATTATCAGAATTTGCTAGTGTCATAAGATTTCCACTGAAATAATTACTTCTTACATGGAATCATTTGTTTATTGAAGACTACTAGGTCAGTATCTAGCACAGTTATCCTCATAGGATTGAATAGGTACTAGAACAGACATATCACTTATCAGAGTTTAGAAACATATATCAGACAACAGTCAGTACTTAAAGACATTTATCAATTAAGCACAGAATATACAATGAGATTAATTATGTAAATACTGAGCATAAAGTCTGATAACACAGAACAAGTCTAAGCAGATTTAGAGAAAGAACCTGAAACCATTCGAAGTTCATTTACCAATCTTGTAAAAGTAGCTTCACACAGTGGTTTTGTGAAGATATCTGCCAGTTGTTGATCTGTGGGAACAAAATGCAATTCCACTGTACCTTCATCCACATGTTCCCTGATGAAGTGGTACCTGATGCTGATGTGCTTTGTCATAGAGTGTTGAACTGGATTACCTGTCATAGCAATAGCACTTTGATTATCACAGTAAATAGGGATTTTGAAATATGTTAACCCATAATCTAGTAACTGATTCTTCATCCAAAGAATCTGTGCACAACAGCTTCCTGCAGCAATATACTCTGCTTCTGCAGTTGATGTGGAAATTGACTTTTGTTTCTTGCTGTACCACGAAACCAATCTGCCTCCAAGAAATTGGCAGCTTCCACTTGTGCTTTTCCTGTCAATTTTGCACCCTGCAAAATCTGCATCTGAGTAACCTATTAGTTTAAAATCTGATTCTCTAGGATACCATAATCCCAGAGCAGCTGTTCCTTTAAGATACTTAAAGATTCTTTTTACAGCTGTTAAGTGAGGTTCTCTTGGATCTGCTTGAAATCTTGCACAAAGACAGGTAGCATACATGATATCATGTCTACTAGCAGTTAGATAGAGTAGAGAGCCAATCATACCTCTGTAGTCAGTAATATCTACTGATTTACCGGTATCCTTATCCAGTTTTGTAGCAGTGGCCATTGGAGTGGATGCACTTGAACAATCTTGCATTCCAAATTTTTCAGCAAGTTTCTGGTGTACTTGGTTTGACAAATAAAGGTGCCTTCCTCATTCTGCTTGACTTGAAGGCCCAGAAAATAGCTAAGTTCCCCCATCATACTCATCTGATATCTTGACTGCATTAGTTTGACAAACTTCTTGCAAAGTTTGTCATTTGTAGATCCAAAAATGATATCATCAACATAAATCTGGACCAGAAGTAAGTCCTTTCCATGGTTGAGGTAGAACAGTGTTTTGTCTATTGTCCCTCTGTTGAATCCACTTTCCAGAAGAAACTGAGCTAAAGTCTCATACCATGCTCTAGGAGCTTGCTTAAGTCCATAAAGTGCTTTATCAAGCCTGTAGACAGAATCTGTATGTTTGGTATCTACAAAACCTGGAGGTTGTTCAACATATACCTCTTCCTCCAATTCTCCATTGAGAAAAGCACTTTTCACATCCATTTGAAAGACAGTAAACTTTTTGTGAGCAGCATAAGCCAAAAATATCCTTATGGCTTCTAACCTAGCAACTGGTGCAAATGTTTCATCATAATCAATTCCCTTCTGTTAAGAATATCCTTTTGCAACCAGCCTTGCCTTATTCCTTGTAATTATGCCATCACTGTCAGTTTTGTTTCTGAATACCCACTTTGTACCAACAACAGATCTATTCTTTGGTCTTGGCACTAGGGTCCAGACTTTGTTTCTTTCAAATTCATTCAACTCTTCCTGCATTGCTTGCACACAATCAGCATCTTGAAGAGCTTCTTCCACTTTCTTTGGCTCAGTCTGAGAGAGAAAAGAATTGTAAAGACATTCATTAGAAGTACCTGTTCTAGTTCTGACACCTGCATCAGGATTTCCAATTATCAAATCAGGTGTATGTGATTTTGTCCACTTCCTTGCAGATGGAAGGTTTTCTCTAGAACTGGATGCTCCCTCATGATTCATGCTATCTTCATTTTCATTTTCTGATGCTCCCCCTGAAACTATGCGCTCTGAGTTGGATTCTTCAGTATTTAGATTTTCAGCACTATCAGAACTTGGCTTATCAGAACTTGACGAATCAGAACTTGAAGAGCCAGATGCATGTTCTGATGTTTCTTGAGATGTGGTAGGATCTTGAGTATGCTCCCCCTGCATAGGTGCATCTTCCTTTGACGTAGTCACCACAGTTTCAATAACATCAGAGTTTAATCCATCAGAGTTTACAGTATCAGGACTTAGACTGTCAGGATTTTCAGTATCAGAATTTGAGTCTTCATTTTCAAATCTCAGCTGATCATGGTCAATGAAATCTTCAAGACCAATAATCTTCTTGTCATCAAAAGAGACATTGATAGATTCCATGACCACTTTTGTTCTCAAATTATAGACTCTGAAGGCTTTTGTGGAAAGTGGATATCCAACAAAGATTCCTTCATCAGCTTTTAGATCAAACTTTGATAGCTGTTCAGGATGAGTCTTGAGAACAAAACACTTGCATCCAAATACATGAAAATATTTCAGATTTGGCTTCTTTTTCTTCACCATCTCATATGGTGTTTTTCCATGCTTGTTAATGAGTGTTGCATTTTGAGTAAAACAAGCAGTCTGCACAGCTTCAGCCCAGAAATAGGTTGGAAGCTTTGCTTCTTCAAGCATTGTACGTGCAGCTTCAATGAGAGTTCTATTCTTCCTTTCAACAACTCCATTTTGCTGTGGAGTTCCAGGAGCAGAAAATTCCTGCTTTATTCCATGGCTTTTGCAGAACTCTTCCATTATCAAATTCTTGAACTCAGTGCCATTATCACTCCTTAAAACTTTCACAGAATCTTTGACCATTTTATCCAGATGTTTGATATGATCAATCAAGGTTGATGCAGTTTCACTTTTTGTATGCAAGAAATATACCCATGTGTATCTGGTGAACTCATCCACTATGACCAACGCATACTTCTTCTTTGCAATTGACATGACATTTACTGGATCAAATAGATCAACATGTATTAGATGATAAGGCTCAAGAATTGATGATTCAGTCTTGCTCTTGAATGAAGATTTTCTTTGTTTGGCTTTCTGACATGAATCACAAAGACCATCAGGAGCAAATACTGTGTTTGGCAATCCTCTCACAAGATCTTTCTTGACCAGTTCATTTATATTGTTGAAATTTAAATGAGAGAGTTTCTTATGCCAATTCCAGCTTTCTTCAATTGATGTTCTACTCATCAGACAGATTGCAGAACCATCAGTACTTGTTGAAAGCTTAGCTTCATAAATGTTACCACGCCTGTATCCTTTCAGAACAACTTTGCCTTTAGATTTACTCACAATTTCACAGTGTTCTTCAAAGAAATCAACATGATAACCTCTGTCACAGATTTGACTTATACTCAGTAGGTTGTGTTTAAGTCCTGAGACCAGAGCTACTTGTTTAATTATGACATTTCCAAGATTGATATTGTCATATCCCAATATTTTTCCAATGTTGCCATCTCCATAAGAAACACTTGGGCCAGCTTTCTCCACAAAGTCTGATAGCAGGGCCTTATTTCCAGTCATATGTCCTGAACATCCACTGTCCAGAACTAGAATATTTTTCCTGTTGCCCTGCAATCACAAAGACTACTAATTATTAGTTTTAAGGACCCAGACTTGCTTGGATCCTTTGGCCTTATTAAGTTTGTTAACATTTACAGCGGATTTAGCATCAGAGTTTATGTTAACATTTTTCTTATCAGAACTTACACTATCAGACTTTGAATCAGAATTTACACTAGAAGGAACAATGGAAACTTTCTTCAAAGAAGGTTTTATTTGATAATAATCATAGTACAAACTATGATTTTCCTTACAAGTATAAATGGAATGCCATAAACTACCACAATGAAAACAAGGATTTTGTGGTTTGTATCTAACAGATTGACTCTTAACTCCTGATTTTGAAGGTAAGGAGTTAATATTCTTATTCTTCCTGCAAAAAGAGGCCAGATGGTTAGAACTTCCACAGTTATGACATGTTTTCCTAGGAGCATCAGGAACAGGTTTATAATCATTGCTTTTATTCACACCTTCCTTTCCATTCCTATTTTTCCTAGGTGATTTTACCTTGTTTGCATTCTTAACATCTTTCAGCTTATGTTTAAGCTGCTTCTTCGTCATTAAGCCTATGTTCACTTCAGCTGTCTTTTCCTGTTTTAGTTTGTCAGAAGTTGATTCCTTTGTAACTTCTGATTTTTCATTTTCAGACTTTACAGTTACAAACTTAACAGGTTTTAACTTTGGCTTTTGCTTATCAACAGACTTAATTTCTTCAGTTCCTTTATCTTTCTTATCTTCTCCATAACCTAAGCCCTCTTTCCAGTTTCCACTACTTAACAAATTTTGAGTTGTTTTGCCAGAGTTAGTCCAAGTCCTGATAATCTCTCTTTCCTTTTCTAACTCAGTTTTTAGAGATTCATTTAATTTTAGCACTTCATTCCTAACATAAAAAGCATTATCTCTATCCTTCTGAGTTTGATGGAACATGACTAACTCTTTTTCTAAGAAATCATTCCTTTTCTTAAATGCAAGATTTTCAGAAGTTAATCTTTCACATGTTAAAGTTTGATCTCTATAGCTAACAAACATGGTTTTAAGATATCTTCTCAACTCATTAATATCATCAGTATGAAAAGCATAAGTAGTCTGAGGTACCTTTGTTTCAGCAGCTTCAGAACTGCTCTCAGCACTTTCTTTATCAGCATTTGCCATCAATGCATAGTTCTCCTCACTTTCAGAGTCTGAGGTGTCTGTCCAGCTTTTCTGCTTTGTGACAAGAGCCTTGCCTTTGTCACCCTTTACCTTCTTGCAGTCAGGAGATATGTGGCATTTCTCACCACAGTTATAGCATTTAACATTGGTGTAATCTCCTCTGTCAGATTTTCATTCTCTGCCTTCAGATCTTCTGAAATTCTTCTTATCATAACTTATGCCTTTCCTGGAAAACTTCTTTCCCTTCCTGAACTTCCTGTATGCAATCTTTGTGATTCCTTTCACCATAAGAGCACACAGCTTCATCATCTCCTCATCAGCATCAGTCTCAGGCAAGCTTTCAGAATCTGAGTCATCATTACTCTCAGAACTTGATGACTCAGTATCAGACTTTATGAAAAGAGCTTTACCCTTGTCTTTCTTTGAGGAAGCTGCTTTGGGGAATTCTTCTTCAGCCTTAAGAGCAACTGTCCTTGACTTTCCTCCTTTCCTCTTGCTTCTTTGTTCCATCTCCAGCTCATGAGTCTTGAGCATTCCATAGATTTCGTCAAGAGTTGTTTCATCAAGATTGTAGTTGTCTCTTATTGTCGTTGCCTTCAAATCCCAGCATTCAGGAAGAGCTAACAGGAACTTAAGGTTTGAATCTTCAAGATCATACTCTTTATCAACCAATGACAAATCATTCAAAAGTTTGACAAATCTATCATATAAATCATTCAATGACTCATTAGCCTTTGAGTCAAAGTGTTCATACTCTTGAGTGAGTATTGTCTTCCTGTTCTTCTTAATTGTGTCAGTTCCCTGACACCTTGTTTCCAGAGCATCCCATATCTCCTTAGCAGTCTTGCAGTTGATTACCCTGTTTAACATTACATTATCAATGGCACTATGCAGTAAGTGTCGTACCTTAGCATCCTTAGCAATTGATGCTATGTCTTCAGCAGTATAATCACTCTTCTCCTTTGGTACGGTCTTTGCTGCTTCACCTGCAACTGCAACAGCGAGCTTGGTTGGTTTGTGAGGGCCTTCCTTGATTCTATCAAGGTATTCTGGATCTGTTGCTTCCAGGAACATGGTCATCCTTACCTTCCATATGGGATATTCAGATGGTCTCAGTATGGGGACTCTGATGGTCTCATACCGACTCTAAATTTGTGTCTTTGGTGGTTCCTCAGTTGTGGTAGGCTTAGTTGGAGTTTCTGTGTCCGACATGATTGTGTTTGGATCTTTAACTGTATGTGTCTTAACATAGTAGCTCTGATACCAATTGTTAGGTCACACACACACTGTAGAGGGGGTGAATACAGTGTATAGTACACTCAAATCGAACTTTAAGAACTTAAGTAACAGAAAACAAACTTTATTGAAACAATAAACTCTGTTACAGTATGGAACTGTTACCTCTCAGTGATGAACAAATATCACGAGAGCTGCTTGGGTTACAATGAATAATCTTCTCTAATAATGATAACACTTATAGTGTAAACCCTATGTCTGTGTTTATATACTACACAGTTAAATCGCTAATTGATATAAAATATAATTCTGCTTCCTAAAATATATCAATCAGATATCTTTTCTTCCAAGTATTCCATTCTTCACGGAATTCCTTCTTCATGCATATCTCTTCTTATGTTTATCTCAATCTTCTTTCCTTTAATCAGCTACTATCCTTATCTGATTATCCTTCAGCACTTAAGTTCTGATATCTATCTTCTGATGATTATCTCCTCATAACATACGTACTGATATCCTTAAGTCCTGACTTCCAGTATAATTACTGATCAACAGTTAAGTACTGATTTATCCTGTTCAGTAAGATCTGAAAGCTAAACATAAAACATATTAGCCATGACATTATCAAATATATCTAACATATCATTTATACAATATAGAATAGGGCTAGATGATGAACATATTGTAAAGGGTATAAAGTGAAGTCAAGCTCTATTGGGGTTGCAGAGGTCAAGGTTAGTTCTTTAAATTTTTAAATCATTTTGATTGAATTTTTATTTTGATTAAAAATTAGTTTAAATGAGATTGATTTTATTTTGACAGGCTTTTGCTCTAGTCCTTCTACAAGGTTGTTTGATGTGCTTGGGAAAGTGAGAAGCAACGTCGCACATGCAAGTTGATCGAAGACATTTTAAATTATTCATTTTATATTTTTATAGAATTATAATTAACTTTGACTATTTGGTAAATTTTGCAAGATTAGAAGTGATGTTGACGAAGACTTTAACGTATTTGGTGCAAGAGACGTTTTCAGTAAATTATACGGTAAGTTTTATGTATATTTTAATATCTACAATTAAACTTTAATAATTGATTTTGTTTTGATATCTTTTGTAGGTTTGGTTGTATAACCATGTTGCAACTATGTTAGGGAGGTATTGGCGTCTCGAAAAGGACCATGGTAGAAATTTTTTAGAATAGCTCGGTATAGTTATTAGGGTAACTTAGTATTATAGTTTTATCGTTATTAGGGTAACTTAGTGTTATACTTATTACGGTACTATATGGACTATATTATTATGAAGTGGGTTAAATACCTGGATAATATAGCATGATAAATAAGTTGTTAATAATAAAGTAAGTAGTATGCCCACATCTCCAGGACCTCGGCTGTCACCTAAATAATGCATGCTTTTAGTAATGTTAAATAAAGAAATAGTTGAGTTTCTCTAAGTTATTAATCGTGCGAATCAAATAAATCCGCAATCTTTCAAATAAGTTCACATATATCTTTAATTGATAACAGTTGAGTTTATGAAACAACATACTACTTCAATTCAAGCTAGAGAACTACGTGGATTTGATCCCTGATTAACTAGATAGGGTACGTAGGCACCTTGAGAAAGTTTCTTATACTAGTTAATAGACACTAGCTCAAGCTCAATCCAAAATGTAATAAACCTTTTATAAATTCAAGCATAACCACAAAATTACAATTTATTGCCCGAATCGAGGATTTCTACTTTATCATATGTATTATTAGGATCCGTTTAAAGTGTTGATAACTATACTATAGAGTCCTCAATTCTAATATCGTGTTTTTTGATTACGTGTTTACTAGTTAAGATATGCATAGTAATTATATGACGTATTAGTAAATTGTGTATTATTCCATAGGATTGTATTATCTTTTATACAATACAGAATAGGGCTAGATGATGAACACATTGTAAAGGAGATACTACACAGTGTTCTTGGTGATGATAAAGTAAAGTCAAGGTCTATTGGGGTTGCGGAGGTCAAGGTTAGTTCTTTAAATTTTAATATCATTTTGATTGAATATTTATTTTGATTAAAAATTAGTTTAAATGAGATTGATTTTATATTGACAGGCTTTTGCTCTAGTCCTTCTACAAGGTTGTTTAATGTGCTTGGAAATGAGAGAAGCAACGTCGCACATGAAAGTTGATCGAAGACATTTTAAATTATTCATTTTATATTTTTATAGAATTATAATTAACTTTGACTATTTGATAAATTTTGCAGAATTAGAAGCGATGTTGACAAAGACTTTAACGTATATGGTGCAAGAGACGTTTTCAGTAAATTATACGGTAAGTTTTATGTATATTTTAATATCTATATTTAAACTTTAACAATTGATTTTGTTTTAATATGTTTTGTTGGTTTGGTTGTATAGCCATGTTGCAACTATGTTTGGGAGGTATTGGCGTCTCGAAAAGGACCTTGGTAGAAATTTTTTAGAATAGCTCGGTATAGTTATTAGGGTAACTTAGTATTATAGTGTTATAGTTATTAGGGTATCTTAGTGTTATACTATATGGACTATATTATTATGAAGTGGGTTAAATATCTGGATAATATAGCATGATAAATAAGTTGTTAATAATAAAGTAAGCAGTATGCCCACATCTGCAGGACCTCGGCTGTTTCCTAAATAAAGAAATAATTGAGTTTCTAAGTTATTAATCGTGCGAATCAAATAAATCCGCAATCTTTCAAATAAGTTCACATATATCTTTAATTGATAACAGTTGAGTTTATGAAACAACATACTACTTCAATTCAAACTAGAGAACTGCGTGGATTTGATCCCTGATTAACTAGATAGGGTACGTAGGCACCTTGAGAAAGTTTCTTATACTAGTTAATGGAAACTAGCTCAAGCTCAATCCAAAATGTAATAAACCTTTTATAAATTCAAGCATAACCACAAAATTACAATTTATTGCCCGAATCGGGGATTTCTACTTTATCATATGTATTATTAGGATCCGTTTAAAGTGTTGATAACTGTACTATAGAGTCCTCAATTCTAATATCGTGTTTTTGATTACGTATTTACTAGTTAAGATATGTATAGTAATTATATGACGTATTAGTAAATTGTGTATTATTCCATAGGATTGTATTATCATTTATACAATATAGAATAGGGCTAGATGATGAACACATTGTAAAGGGTATAAAGTGAAGTCAAGGTCTATTGGGGTTGCAGAGGTCAAGGTTAGTTTTTTAAATTTTTAAATCATTTTGATTGAATTTTTATTTTGATTAAAAATTAGTTTAAATGAGATTGATTTTATTTTGATAGGCTTTTGCTCTAATCCTTCTACAAGGTTGTTTGATGTACTTGGGAAAGTGAGAAGCAACGTCGCACATGCAAGTTGATCGAACACATTTTAAATTATTCATTTTATAATTTTATAGAATTATAATTAACTTTGACTATTTGGTAAATTTTGCAGGATTAGAAGTGATGTTGACGAAGACTTTAACGTATTTGGTGCAAGAGACGTTTTCAGTAAATTATACGGTAAGTTTTATGTATATTTTAATATCTATAATTAAACTTTAATAATTGATTTTGTTTTGATATCTTTTGTAGGTTTGGTTGTATAACCATGTTGCAACTATGTTAGGGAGGTATTGGCGTCTCGAAAAGGACCATGGTAGAAATTTTTTAGAATAGCTCGGTATAGTTATTAGGGTAACTTAGTATTATAGTTTTATCGTTATTAGGGTAACTTAGTGTTATACTTATTACGGTACTATATGGACTATATTATTATGAAGTGGGTTAAATACCTGGATAATATAGCATGATAAATAAGTTGTTAATAATAAAGTAAGCAGTATGCCCACATCTCCAGGACCTCGGCTGTCACCTAAATAATGCATGCTTTTAGTAATGTTAAATAAAGAAATAGTTGAGTTTCTCTAAGTTATTAATCGTGCGAATCAAATAAATCCGCAATCTTTCAAATAAGTTCACATATATCTTTAATTGATAACAGTTGAGTTTATGAAACAACATACTACTTCAATTCAAGCTAGAGAACTACGTGGATTTGATCCCTGATTAACTAGATAGGGTACGTAGGCACCTTGAGAAAGTTTCTTATACTAGTTAATAGACACTAGCTCAAGCTCAATCCAAAATGTAATAAACCTTTTATAAATTCAAGCATAACCACAAAATTACAATTTATTGCCCGAATCGAGGATTTCTACTTTATCATATGTATTATTAGGATCCGTTTAAAGTGTTGATAACTATACTATAGAGTCCTCAATTCTAATATCGTGTTTTTTGATTACGTGTTTACTAGTTAAGATATGCATAGTAATTATATGACGTATTAGTAAATTGTGTATTATTCCATAGGATTGTATTATCTTTTATACAATACAGAATAGGGCTAGATGATGAACACATTGTAAAGGAGATACTACACAGTGTTCTTGGTGATGATAAAGTGAAGTCAAGGTCTATTGGGGTTGCGGAGGTCAAGGTTAGTTCTTTAAATTTTAAAATCATTTTGATTGAATATTTATTTTAATTAAAAATTAGTTTAAATGAGATTGATTTTATATTGACAGGCTTTTGCTCTAGTCCTTCTACAAGGTTGTTTAATGTGCTTGGAAATGAGAGAAGCAACGTCGCACATGCAAGTTGATCGAAGACATTTTAAATTATTCATTTTATATTTTTATAGAATTATAATTAACTTGACTATTTGATAAATTTTGCAGAATTAGAAGCGATGTTGACAAAGACTTTAACGTATATGGTGCAAGAGACGTTTTCAGTAAATTATACGGTAAGTTTTATGTATATTTTAATATCTATATTTAAACTTTAACAATTGATTTTGTTTTAATATGTTTTGTTGGTTTGGTTGTATAGCCATGTTGCAACTATGTTTGGGAGGTATTGGCGTCTCGAAAAGGACCTTGGTAGAAATTTTTTAGAATAGCTCGGTATAGTTATTAGGGTAACTTAGTATTATAGTGTTATAGTTATTAGGGTATCATAGTGTTATACTATATGGACTATATTATTATGAAGTGGGTTAAATATTTGGATAATATAGCATGATAAATAAGTTGTTAATAATAAAGTAAACAGTATGCCCACATCTGCAGGACCTCGGCTGTCTCCTAAATAAAAAAATAATTGAGTTTCTCTAAGTTATTAATCGTGCGAATCAAATAAATCCGCAATCTTTCAAATAAGTTCACATATATCTTTAATTGATAACAGTTGAGTTTATGAAACAACATACTACTTCAATTCAAACTAGAGAACTACATGGATTTGATCCCTGATTAACTAGATAGGGTACGTAGGCACCTTGAGAAAGTTTCTTATACTAGTTAATGGAAACTAGCTCAAGCTCAATCCAAAATGTAATAAACCTTTTATAAATTCAAGCATAACCACAAAATTACAATTTATTGCCCGAATCGGGGATTTCTACTTTATCATATGTATTATTAGGATCCGTTTGAAGTGTTGATAACTGTACTATAGAGTCCTCAATTCTAATATCGTGTTTTTTGATTACGTATTTACTAGTTAAGATATGTATAGTAATTATATGACGTATTAGTAAATTGTGTATTATTCCATAGGATTGTATTATCATTTATACAATATAGAATAGGGCTAGATGATGAACACATTGTAAAGGGTATAAAGTGAAGTCAAGGTCTATTGGGGTTGCAGAGGTCAAGGTTAGTTCTTTAAATTTTTAAATCATTTTGATTGAATTTTTATTTTGATTAAAAATTAGTTTAAATGAGATTGATTTTATTTTGATAGGCTTTTGCTCTAATCCTTCTACAAGGTTGTTTGATGTGCTTGGGAAAGTGAGAAGCAACGTCGCACATGCAAGTTGATCGAACACATTTTAAATTATTCATTTTATAATTTTATAGAATTATAATTAACTTTGACTATTTGGTAAATTTTGCAGGATTAGAAGTGATGTTGACGAAGACTTTAACGTATTTGGTGCAAGAGACGTTTTCAGTAAATTATACGGTAAGTTTTATGTATATTTTAATATCTATAATTAAACTTTAATAATTGATTTTGTTTTGATATCTTTTGTAGGTTTGGTTGTATAACCATGTTGCAACTATGTTAGGGAGGTATTGGCGTCTCGAAAAGGACCATGGTAGAAATTTTTTAGAATAGCTCGGTATAGTTATTAGGGTAACTTAGTATTATAGTTTTATCGTTATTAGGGTAACTTAGTGTTATACTTATTACGGTACTATATGGACTATATTATTATGAAGTGGGTTAAATACCTGGATAATATAGCATGATAAATAAGTTGTTAATAATAAAGTAAGCAGTATGCCCACATCTCCAGGACCTCGGCTGTCACCTAAATAATGCATGGTTTTAGTAGTGGTAAATAAAGAAATAGTTGAGTTTCTCTAAGTTATTAATCGTGCGAATCAAATAAATCCGCAATCTTTCAAATAAGTTCACATATATCTTTAATTGATAACAGTTGAGTTTATGAAACAACATACTACTTCAATTCAAGCTAGAGAACTACGTGGATTTGATCCCTGATTAACTAGATAGGGTACGTAGGCACCTTGAGAAAGTTTCTTATACTAGTTAATAGAAACTAGCTCAAGCTCAATCCAAAATATAATAAACCTTTTATAAATTCAAGCATAACCACAAAATTACAATTTATTCCGTTTAAAGTGTTGATAACTGTACTATAGAGTCCTCAATTCTAATATCGTGTTTTTTGATTACGTGTTTACTAGTTAAGATATGCATAGTAATTATATGACGTATTAGTAAATTGTGTATTATTCCATAGGATTGTATTATCTTTTATACAATACAGAATAGGGCTAGATGATGAACACATTGTAAAGGAGATAATACACAGTGTTCTTGGTGATGATAAAGTGAAGTCAAGGTCTATTGGGGTTGCGGAGGTCAAGGTTAGTTCTTTAAATGTTAAAATCATTTTGATTGAATATTTATTTTGATTAAAAATTAGTTTAAATGAGATTGATTTTATATTGACAGGGTTTTGCTCTAGTCCTTCTACAAGGTTGTTTAATGTGCTTGGAAATGAGAGAAGCAACGTCGCACATGCAAGTTGATCGAAGACATTTTAAATTATTCATTTTATATTTTTATAGAATTATAATTAACTTTGACTATTTGATAAATTTTGCAGCATTAGAAGCGATGTTGACCAAGACTTTAACGTATATGGTACAAGAGACGTTTTCAGTAAATTATACGGTAAGTTTTATGTATATTTTAATATCTATATTTAAACTTTAACAATTGATTTTGTTTTAATATGTTTTGTTGGTTTGGTTGTATAGCCATGTTGCAACTATGTTTGGGAGGTATTGGCGTCTCGAAAAGGACCTTGGTAGAAATTTTTTAGAATAGCTCGGTATAGTTATTAGGGTAACTTAGTATTATAGTGTTATAATTATTAGGGTATCTTAGTGTTATAATATATGGACTATATTATAATGAAGTGGGTTAAATATCTGGATAATATAGCATGATAAATAAGTTGTTAATAATAAAGTAAGCAGTATGCCCACATCTGCAGGACCTCGGCTGTCTCCTAAATAAAGAAATAATTGAGTTTCTTTAAGTTATTAATCGTGCGAATCAAATAAATCCGCAATCTTTCAAATAAGTTCACATATATCTTTAATTGATAACAGTTGAGTTTATGAAACAACATACTACTTCAATTCAAACTAGAGAACTACGTGGATTTGATCCCTGATTAACTAGATATGGTACGTAGGCACCTTGAGAAAGTTTCTTATACTAGTTAATGGAAACTAGCTCAAGCTCAATCCAAAATGTAATAAACCTTTTATAAATTCAAGCATAACCACAAAATTACAATTTATTGCCCGAATCGGGGATTTCTACTTTATCATATGTATTATTAGGATCCGTTTAAAGTGTTGATAACTGTACTATAGAGTCCTCAATTCTAATATCGTGTTTTTTGATTACGTATTTACTAGTTAAGATATGTATAGTAATTATATGACGTATTAGTAAATTGTGTATTATTCCATAGGATTGTATTATCATTTATACAATATAGAATAGGGCTAGATGATGAACACATTGTAAAGGGTATAAAGTGAAGTCAAGGTCTATTGGGGTTGCAGAGGTCAAGGTTAGTTCTTTAAATTTTTAAATCATTTTGATTGAATTTTTATTTTGATTAAAAATTAGTTTAAATGAGATTGATTTTATTTTGATAGGCTTTTGCTCTAATCCTTCTACAAGGTTGTTTGATGTGCTTGGGAAAGTGAGAAGCAACGTCGCACATGCAAGTTGATCGAACACATTTTAAATTATTCATTTTATAATTTTATAGAATTATAATTAACTTTGACTATTTGGTAAATTTTGCAGGATTAGAAGTGATGTTGACGAAGACTTTAACGTATTTGGTACAAGAGACGTTTTCAGTAAATTATACGGTAAGTTTTATGTATATTTTAATATCTATAATTAAACTTTAATAATTTATTTTGTTTTGATATCTTTTGTAGGTTTGGTTGTATAACCATGTTGCAACTATGTTAGGGAGGTATTGGCGTCTCGAAAAGGACCTTGGTAGAAATTTTTTAGAATAGCTCGGTATAGTTATTAGGGTAACTTAGTATTATAGTTTTATTGTTATTAGGGTAACTTAGTGTTATACTTATTACGGTACTATATGGACTATATTATTATGAAGTGGGTTAAATATCTGGATAATATAGCATGATAAATAAGTTGTTAATAATAAAGTATGCAATATACCCACATCTCCTGGACCTCCGCTGTCACCTAAATAATGCATGCTTTTAGTCATGTTAAATAAAGAAATAGTTGAGTTTCTCTAAGTTATTAATCGTGCGAATCAAATAAATCCGCAATCTTTCAAATAAGTTCACATATATCTTTAATTGATAACAGTTGAGTTTATGAAACAACATACTACTTCAATTCAAACTAGAGAACTACGTGGATTTGATCCCTGATTAACTAGATAGGGTACGTAGGCACCTTGAGAAAGTTTCTTATACTAGTTAATGGAAACTAGCTCAAGCTCAATCCAAAATGTAACAAACCTTTTATAAATTCAAGCATAACCACAAAATTACAATTTATTGCCCGAATCGGGGATTTCTACTTTATCATATGTATTATTAGGATCCGTTTAAAATGTTGATAACTGTACTATAGAGTCCTAAATTCTAATATCGTGTTTTTTGATTACGTATTTACTAGTTAAGATATGTATAGTAATTATATGACGTATTAGTAAATTGTGTATTATTTCATAGGATTGTATTATCATTTATACAATATAGAATATGGCTAGATGATGAACACATTGTAAAGGGTATAAAGTGAAGTCATGGTCTATTGGGGTTGCAGAGGTCAAGGTTAGTTCTTTAAATTTTCTAATCATTTTGATTAAATTTTTATTTTGATTAAAAATTAGTTTAAATGAGATTGATTTTATTTTGACAGGCTTTTGCTCTAGTCCTTCTACAAGGTTGTTTGATGTGCTTGGGAAAGTGAGAAGCAACGTCGCACATACAAGTTGATCGAAGACATTTTAAATTATTCATTTTATATTTTTATAGAATTATAATTAACTTTGACTATTTGGTAAATTTTGCAGGATTAGAAGTGATGTTGACGAAGACTTTAACGTATTTGGTGCAAGAGACGTTTTCAGTAAATTATACGGTAAGTTTTATGTATATTTTAATATCTATAATTAAACTTTAATAATTGATTTTGTTTTGATATCTTTTGTAGGTTTGGTTGTATAACCATGTTGCAACTATGTTAGGGAGGTATTTGCGTCTCGAAAAGGACCTTGGTAGAAATTTTTTAGAATAGCTCGGTATAGTTATAAGGGTAACTTAGTATTATAGTGTTATCGTTA
This sequence comes from Apium graveolens, assembly GCF_009905375.1. Classification (NCBI taxonomy): domain Eukaryota; kingdom Viridiplantae; phylum Streptophyta; class Magnoliopsida; order Apiales; family Apiaceae; genus Apium; species Apium graveolens. The sequence continues at coordinate 275,748,959 of NC_133652.1, read as the reverse complement.
TTAGGGTAACTTAGTGTTATACTTATTACGGTACTATATGGACTATATTATTATAAAGTGGGTTAAATATCTGGATAATATAGCATGATAAATAAGTTGTTAATAATAAAGTAAGCAATATGCCCACATATCCAGGACCTCGGCTGTCACCTAAATAATGCATGCTTTTAGTCATGTTAAATAAAGAAATAGTTGAGTTTCTCTAAGTTATTAATCGTGCGAATCAAATAAATTTGCAATCTTTCAAATAAGTTCACATATATCTTTAATTGATAACAGTTGAGTTTATGAAACAACATACTACTTCAATTCAAACTAGAGAACTACGTGGATTTGATCCCTGATTAACTAGATAGGGTACGTAGGCACCTTGAGAAAGTTTCTTATACTAGTTAATGGAAACTAGTTCAAGCTCAATCAAAAATGTTATAAACCTTTTATAAATTCAAGCATAACCACAAAATTACAATTTATTGCCCGAATCAGGGATTTCTACTTTATCATATGTATTATTAGGATCCGTTTAAAGTGTTGATAACTGTACTATAGAGTCCTCAATTCTAATATCGTGTTTTTTGATTACGTGTTTACTAGTTAAGATATGTATAGTAATTATATGACGTATTAGTAAATTGTGCATTATTTCATAGGATTGTATTATCTTTTATACAATATAGAATAGGGCTAGATGATGAACACATTGTAAAGGGGATACTACACAGTGTTCTTGGTGATGATAAAGTGAAGTCAAGGTCTATTGGGGTTGCAGAGGTCAAGGTTAGTTTATATTTTTAAATCATTTTTATTGAATTTTTATTTTGATTAAAAATTAGATTAAATGAGATTGATTTTATTTTGACAGGCTTTTGCTCTAGTCCTTCTACAAGGTTGTTTGATGTGCTTGGGAAAGAGAGAAGCAACGTCGCACATGCAAGTTGATCGAAGACATTTTAAATTATTCATTTTATATTTTTATAGAATTATAATTAACTTTGACTATTTGGTAAATTTTGCAGGATTAGAAGTGATGTTGGCGAAGACATTAACGTATTTGGTGCAAGAGACGTTTTCAGTAAATTAAACGGTAAGTTTTATGTATATTTTAATATCTATAATTAAACTTTAATAATTGATTTTGTTTTGATATCTTTTGTAGGTTTGGGTGTATTAAAGGACCTAGGTAGAACTTTTTTAGAATAGCTCGTTATCGTTATTAGGGTAACTTAGTGTTATAGTGTTATAGTTATTAGGGTAACTTAGTGTTATACTTATTACGGTACTATATGAACTATATTATTATGAAGTGGCTTAAATATCTATATACTGTAGAATGATGAATAACTTGTTAATAATAAAGTAAGCAGTATGCTTACATGTCCGGGACCTCGGCTGTCACCTAAATAATGCATTCTCTTTAGTCCTGTTAAATAAAGAAATGAATACCTAAATCTACCACCTATGATATATTATAATCTTGTAAATTTTGAAACAAAATCTTATAGTTCCTCTAATTTATTAATCGCGCGGATCAAATAAATCCGAAATCTTTCAAAGAAGTTCACATATATCTTTAATTGATTACAGTTGATTTTATGAAACAATATACTACCTGAAAGTAGAGAACTACGCGGATTTGTAGGCACCTTGATAAAGTTTCTTATACTAGTTAATGGAAACTAGCTCAAGCTCAATCCAAAATGTAATAAACCTTTTATAAATTCAAGCATAACCACAAAATTGCAATTTACTGCCTGAATCGAGGAGTTCTACTTTATCATATGTATTATTAGGATCCGTTTAAAGTGTTGATAACTGTACTATAGAGTCCTCAATTCGAATATCGTGTTTTTTGATTACGTGTTTACTAGTTAAGATATGTATAGTAATTATATGACGTATTTATAGGATTGTATTATCTTTTATACAATATAGAATAGGGCTAGATGATGAACACATTGTAAAGGGGATACTACACAGTGTTTTTGGTGATGATAAAGTGAAGTCAAGGTCTATTGGGGTTGCAGAGGTCAAGGTTAGTTCTTTAAATTTTCAAATCATTTTCATTGAATTTTTATTTTGATTAAAAATGAGTTTAAATGAGATTGATTTTATTTTGACAGGCTTTTGCTCTAGTCCTATTACAAAGTTGTTTGATGTGCTTGGAAAAGAGAGAAGCAACGTCGCACATGCAAGTTGATCGAAGACATTTTAAATTATTCATTTTATATTTTTATAAAATTATAATTAACTTTGATTATTTGATAAATTTTGCAGGATTAGAAGTGATGTTGACGAAGACATTAACGTATTTGGTGCCAGAGACGTTTTCAGTAAATTAAACGGTAAGTTTTATGTATATTTTAATATCTATAATTAAACTTTAATAATTGATTTTGTTTTGATATCTTTTGTAGGTTTGGTTGCATAAACATGTTGCAACTATGTTAGGGAGGTATTGGCGTCTCGAAAAGGACCTTGGTAGAAATTTTTTAGAATAGCTCGGTATAGTTATTAGGGTAACTTAGTACTATAGTGTTATAGTTATTAGTGTAACTTAGTGTTATACTTATTATGGTACTATATGGACTATATTATTATGAAGTGGGTTAAATATCTGGATAATATACCATGATAAATAAGTTGTTAATAATAAAGTAAGCAGTATGCCCACATCTCCAGGACCTCGGCTGTCACCTAAATAATGCATGCTTTTAGTCATGTTAAATATAGAAATAATTGAGTTTCTCTAAGTTATTAATCATGCGAATCAAATAAATCCGCAATCTTTCAAATAAGTTCACATATATCTGGAATTGATAACAGTTGAGTTTATGAAACAACATACTACTTCAATTCAAACTAGAGAACTACGTGGATTTATCCCTGATTAACTAAATAGGGTACGTAGGCACCTTGAGAAAGTTTCTTATACTAGTTAATGGAAACTAGCTCAAGCTTAATCCAAAATGTAATAAACCTTTTATAAATTCAAGCATAACCACAAAATTACAATTATTGCCCGAATCGGGGATTTCTACTTTATCATATGTATTATTAGGATCCGTTTAAAGTGTTGAAAACTGTACTATAGAGTCCTCAATTCTAATATCGTGTTTTTTGATTACGTGTTTACTAGTTAAGATATATATAGTAATTATATGACGTATTAGTAAATTGTGTATTATTCCATAGGATTGTATTATCTTTTATACAATGTAGAATAGGGCTAGATGATGAACACATTGTAAAGGGGATACTACACAGTGTTCTTGGTGATGATAAAGTGAAGTCAAGGTCTATTGGGGTTGCAAAGGTCAAGGTTAGTTCTTTAAATTTTTGAATCATTTTGATTGAATTTTTATTTTGATTAAAAGTTAGTTTAAATGAGATTAATTTTATTTTGACAGGCTTTTGCTCTAGTCCTTCTACAAGGTTGTTTGATGTGCTTGGGAAAGAGAGAGAAGCAACTTCGCGCATGCAAGTTGATCGAAGACATTTTAAATTATTCATTTTATATTTTTATAGAATTATAATTAACTTTGACTATTTGGTTAATTTTGCAGGATTAGAAGTGATGTTGACGAAGACTTTAACGTATTTGGTGCAAGAGACGTTTTCAATAAATTATACGGTAAGTTTTATGTATATTTTAATATCTATAATTAAACTTTAATAATTGTTTTTGTTTTGATATCTTTTGTAGGTTTGGTTGTACAACCATGTTGCAACTATGTTAGGGAGGTATTGGCGTCTCGAAAAGGACCTTGGTAGAAATTTTTTAGAATAGCTCGGTATAGTTATTAGGGTAACTTACTATTATAGTGTTATAATGATTAGGGTAACTTAGTGTTATACTTATTACGGTACTATATGGACTATATTATTATGAAGTGGGTTAAATATCTGGATAATATAGCATGATAAATAAGTTGTTAATAATAAAGTAACCAGTATGCCCACATCTCCAGGATCTCGGTTGTCACCTAAATAATGCATGCTTTTAGTCATGTTAAATAAAGAAATAGTTAAGTTTCTCTAAGTTATTAATCGTGCGAATCAAATAAATCCGCAATCGTTCAAATAAGTTCACATATATTTTTAATTGATAACAGTTGAGTTTATGAAACAACATACTACTTCAATTCAAACTAGAGAACTACGTGGATTTGATCCCTGATTAACTAGATAGGGTACGTAGGCACCTTGAGAAAGTTTCTTATACTAGTTAATGGAAACTAGCTCAAGCTCAATCCAAAATGTAATAAACCTTTTATAAATTCAAGCATAACCACAAAATTACAATTTATTGCCCGAATCGGGGATTTCTACTTTATCATATGTATTATTATGATCCGTTTAAAGTGTTGAAAACTGTACTATAGAGTCCTCAATTCTAATATCGTGTTTTTTGATTACGTGTTTACTAGTTAAGATATATATAGTAATTATATGACGTATTAGTAAATTGTGTATTATTCCATAGGATTGTATTATCTTTTATACAATATAGAATAGGGCTAGATGATGAACACATTGTAAAGGGGATACTACACAGTGTTCTTGGTGATGATAAAGTGAAGTCAAGGTCTATTGGGGTTGTAAAGGTCAAGGTTAGTTCTTTAAATTTTTAAATCATTTTGATTGCATTTTTATTTTGATTAAAAGTTTGTTTAAATGAGATTGATTTTATTTTGACAGGCTTTTGCTCTAGTCCTTCTACAAGGTTGTTTGATGTGCTTGGAAAAGAGAGAAGCAACGTCGCACATGCAAGTTGATCGAAGACATTTTAAATTATTCATTTTATATTTTTATAAAATTATAATTAACTTTGATTATTTGATAAATTTTGCAGGATTAGAAGTGATGTTGACGAAGACATTAACGTATTTGGTGCCAGAGACGTTTTCAGTAAATTAAACGGTAAGTTTTATGTATATTTTAATATCTATAATTAAACTTTAATAATTGATTTTGTTTTGATATCTTTTGTAGGTTTGGTTGCATAAACATGTTGCAACTATGTTAGGGAGGTATTGGCGTCTCGAAAAGGACCTTGGTAGAAATTTTTTAGAATAGCTCGGTATAGTTATTAGGGTAACTTAGTACTATAGTGTTATAGTTATTAGTGTAACTTAGTGTTATACTTATTATGGTACTATATGGACTATATTATTATGAAGTGGGTTAAATATCTGGATAATATACCATGATAAATAAGTTGTTAATAATAAAGTAAGCAGTATGCCCACATCTCCAGGACCTCGGCTGTCACCTAAATAATGCATGCTTTTAGTCATGTTAAATATAGAAATAATTGAGTTTCTCTAAGTTATTAATCATGCGAATCAAATAAATCCGCAATCTTTCAAATAAGTTCACATATATCTGGAATTGATAACAGTTGAGTTTATGAAACAACATACTACTTCAATTCAAACTAGAGAACTACGTGGATTTATCCCTGATTAACTAAATAGGGTACGTAGGCACCTTGAGAAAGTTTCTTATACTAGTTAATGGAAACTAGCTCAAGTTTAATCCAAAATGTAATAAACCTTTTATAAATTCAAGCATAACCACAAAATTACAATTTATTGCCCGAATCGGGGATTTCTACTTTATCATATGTATTATTAGGATCCGTTTAAAGTGTTGAAAACTGTACTATAGAGTCCTCAATTCTAATATCGTGTTTTTTGATTACGTGTTTACTAGTTAAGATATATATAGTAATTATATGACGTATTAGTAAATTGTGTATTATTCCATAGGATTGTATTATCTTTTATACAATGTAGAATAGGGCTAGATGATGAACACATTGTAAAGGGGATACTACACAGTGTTCTTGGTGATGATAAAGTGAAGTCAAGGTCTATTGGGGTTGCAAAGGTCAAGGTTAGTTCTTTAAATTTTTGAATCATTTTGATTGAATTTTTATTTTGATTAAAAGTTAGTTTAAATGAGATTAATTTTATTTTGACAGGCTTTTGCTCTAGTCCTTCTACAAGGTTGTTTGATGTGCTTGGGAAAGAGAGAGAAGCAACTTCGCGCATGCAAGTTGATCGAAGACATTTTAAATTATTCATTTTATATTTTTATAGAATTATAATTAACTTTGACTATTTGGTTAATTTTGCAGGATTAGAAGTGATGTTGACGAAGACTTTAACGTATTTGGTGCAAGAGACGTTTTCAATAAATTATACGGTAAGTTTTATGTATATTTTAATATCTATAATTAAACTTTAATAATTGTTTTTGTTTTGATATCTTTTGTAGGTTTGGTTGTACAACCATGTTGCAACTATGTTAGGGAGGTATTGGCGTCTCGAAAAGGACCTTGGTAGAAATTTTTTAGAATAGCTCGGTATAGTTATTAGGGTAACTTACTATTATAGTGTTATAATGATTAGGGTAACTTAGTGTTATACTTATTACGGTACTATATGGACTATATTATTATGAAGTGGGTTAAATATCTGGATAATATAGCATGATAAATAAGTTGTTAATAATAAAGTAACCAGTATGCCCACATCTCCAGGATCTCGGTTGTCACCTAAATAATGCATGCTTTTAGTCATGTTAAATAAAGAAATAGTTAAGTTTCTCTAAGTTATTAATCGTGCGAATCAAATAAATCCGCAATCGTTCAAATAAGTTCACATATATTTTTAATTGATAACAGTTGAGTTTATGAAACAACATACTACTTCAATTCAAACTAGAGAACTACGTGGATTTGATCCCTGATTAACTAGATAGGGTACGTAGGCACCTTGAGAAAGTTTCTTATACTAGTTAATGGAAACTAGCTCAAGCTCAATCCAAAATGTAATAAACCTTTTATAAATTCAAGCATAACCACAAAATTACAATTTATTGCCCGAATCGGGGATTTCTACTTTATCATATGTATTATTATGATCCGTTTAAAGTGTTGAAAACTGTACTATAGAGTCCTCAATTCTAATATCGTGTTTTTTGATTACGTGTTTACTAGTTAAGATATATAGTAATTATATGACGTATTAGTAAATTGTGTATTATTCCATAGGATTGTATTATCTTTTATACAATATAGAATAGGGCTAGATGATGAACACATTGTAAAGGGGATACTACACAGTGTTCTTGGTGATGATAAAGTGAAGTCAAGGTCTATTGGGGTTGTAAAGGTCAAGGTTAGTTCTTTAAATTTTTAAATCATTTTGATTGCATTTTTATTTTGATTAAAAGTTTGTTTAAATGAGATTGATTTTATTTTGACAGGCTTTTGCTCTAGTCCTTCTACAAGGTTGTTTGATGTGCTTGGAAAAGAGAGAAGCAACGTCGCACATGCAAGTTGATCGAAGACATTTTAAATTATTCATTTTATATTTTTATAAAATTATAATTAACTTTGATTATTTGATAAATTTTGCAGGATTATAAGTGATGTTGACGAAGACATTAACGTATTTGGTGCAAGAGACGTTTTCAGAAAATTAAACGGTAAGTTTTATGTATATTTTAATATCTATAATTAAACTTTAATAATTGATTTTGTTTTGATATCTTTTGTAGGTTTGGTTGCATAAACATGTTGCAACTATGTTAGGGAGGTATTGGTGTCTCGAAAAGGACCTTGGTAGAAATTTTTTAGAATAGCTCGGTATAGTTATTAGGGTAACTTAGTACTATAGTGTTATAGTTATTAGGGTAACTTAGTGTTATACTTATTACGGTACTATATGGACTATATTATTATGAAGTGGGTTAAATATCTGGATAATATACCATGATAAATAAGTTGTTAATAATAAAGTAAGCAGTATGCCCACATCTCCAGGACCTCGGTTGTCACCTAAATAATGCATGACTAATATAGAAATAATTGAGTTTCTCTATAGAAATAATTTAGTTAATCATGCGAATCAAATAAATCCGCAATCTTTCAAATAAGTTCACATATATCTTGAATTGATAACAGTTGAGTTTATGAAACAACATACTACTTCAATTCAAACTAGAGAACTACGTGGATTTATCCCTGATTAACTAAATAGGGTACGTAGGCACCTTGAGAAAGTTTCTTATACTAGTTAATGGAAACTAGCTCAAGCTTAATCCAAAATGTAATAAACCTTTTATAAATTCAAGCATAACCACAAAATTACAATTTATTGCCCGAATCGGGGATTTCTACTTTATCATATGTATTATTAGGATCCGTTTAAAGTGTTGAAAACTGTACTATAGAGTCCTCAATTCTAATATCGTGTTTTTTGATTACGTGTTTACTAGTTAAGATATATATAGTAATTATATGACGTATTAGTAAATTGTGTATTATTCCATAGGATTGTATTATCTTTTATACAATGTAGAATAGGGCTAGATGATGAACACATTGTAAAGGGGATACTACACAGTGTTCTTGGTGATGATAAAGTGAAGTCAAGGTCTATTGGGGTTGCAAAGGTCAAGGTTAGTTCTTTAAATTTTTGAATCATTTTGATTGAATTTTTATTTTGATTAAAAGTTAGTTTAAATGAGATTAATTTTATTTTGACAGGCTTTTGCTCTAGTCCTTCTACAAGGTTGTTTGATGTGCTTGGGAAAGAGAGAGAAGCAACTTCGCACATGCAAGTTGATCGAAGACATTTTAAATTATTCATTTTATATTTTTATAGAATTATAATTAACTTTGACTATTTGGTTAATTTTGCAGGATTAGAAGTGATGTTGACGAAGACTTTAACGTATTTGGTGCAAGAGACGTTTTCAATAAATTATACGGTAAGTTTTATGTATATTTTAATATCTATAATTAAACTTTAATAATTGTTTTTGTTTTGATATCTTTTGTAGGTTTGGTTGTACAACCATGTTGCAACTATGTTAGGGAGGTATTGGCGTCTCGAAAAGGACCTTGGTAGAAATTTTTTAGAATAGCTCGGTATAGTTATTAGGGTAACTTACTATTATAGTGTTATAATTATTAGGGTAACTTAGTGTTATACTTATTACGGTACTATATGGACTATATTATTATGAAGTGGGTTAAATATCTGGATAATATAGCATGATAAATAAGTTGTTAATAATAAAGTAACCAGTATGCCCACATCTCCAGGATCTCGGTTGTCACCTAAATAATGCATGCTTTTAGTCATGTTAAATAAAGAAATAGTTAAGTTTCTCTAAGTTATTAATCGTGCGAATCAAATAAATCCGCAATCGTTCAAATAAGTTCACATATATTTTTAATTGATAACAGTTGAGTTTATGAAACAACATACTACTTCAATTCAAACTAGAGAAATACGTGGATTTGATCCCTGATTAACTAGATAGGGTACGTAGGCACCTTGAGAAAGTTTCTTATACTAGTTAATGGAAACTAGCTCAAGCTCAATCCAAAATGTAATAAACCTTTTATAAATTCAAGCATAACCACAAAATTACAATTTATTGCCCGAATCGGGGATTTCTACTTTATCATATGTATTATTATGATCCGTTTAAAGTGTTGAAAACTGTACTATAGAGTCCTCAATTCTAATATCGTGTTTTTTGATTACGTGTTTACTAGTTAAGATATATATAGTAATTATATGACGTATTAGTAAATTGTGTATTATTCCATAGGATTGTATTATCTTTTATACAATATAGAATAGGGCTAGATGATGAACACATTGTAAAGGGGATACTACACAGTGTTCTTGGTGATGATAAAGTGAAGTCAAGGTCTATTGGGGTTGTAAAGGTCAAGGTTAGTTCTTTAAATTTTTAAATCATTTTGATTGCATTTTTATTTTGATTAAAAGTTTGTTTAAATGAGATTGATTTTATTTTGACAGGCTTTTGCTCTAGTCCTTCTACAAGGTTGTTTGATGTGCTTGGGAAAGAGAGAGAAGCAACGTCGCACATGCAAGTTGATCGAAGACATTTTAAATTATTCATTTTATATTTTTATAGAATTATAATTAACTTTGACTATTTGGTAAATTTTGCAGGATTAGAAGTGATGTTGACGAAGACTTTAACGTATTTGGTGCAAGAGACGTTTTCAGTAAATTATATGGTAAGTTTTATGTATATTTTAATATCTATAATTAAACTTTAATAATTGATTTTGTTTTGATATCTTTTGTAGGTTTGGTTGTATAACCATGTTGCAACTATGTAAGGGTGGTATTGGCGTTTCGAAAAGGACCTTGGTAGAAATTTTTTAGAATAGCTCGGTATAGTTATTAGGGTAACTTAGTATTATAGTGTTATACTTATTAGGGTAACTTAGTGTTATACTTATTACGGTACTATATGGACTATATTATTATGAAGTGGGTTCAATATCTGGATAATATAGCATGATAAATAAGTTGTTAATAATAAAATAAGCAGTATGCCCACATCTCCAGGACCTCGACTGTCACCTAAATAATGCATGCTTTTAGTCATGTTAAATAAAGAAATAGTTGAGTTTCTCTAAGTTATTAATCGTGCGAATCAAATAAATCCGTAATCTTTCAAATAAGTTCACATATATCTTTAATTGATAACAGTTGAGTTTATGAAACAACATACTACTTCAATTCAAACTAGAGAACTACGTGGATTTGATCCCTGATTAACTAGATAGGGTACGTAGGCACCTTGAGAAAGTTTCTTATACTAGTTAATGAAAACTAGCTCAAGCTCAATCCAAAATGTAATAAACCTTTTATAAATTCAAGCATAACCATAAAATTACAATTTATTGCCCGAATCGGGGATTTGTACTTTATCATATGTATTATTAGGATCCGTTTAAACTGTTGATAACTGTACTATAGAGTCCTCAATTCTAATATCGTGTTTTTTGATTACGTGTTTACTAGTTAAGATATGTATAGTAATTATATTACGTATTAGTAAATTGTGTATTATTCCATAGGATTGTATTATCATTTATACAATATAGAATAGGGCTAGATGATGAACACATTGTAAAGAGGATAAAGTGAAGTCAAGGTCTATTGGGGTTGCAGAGGTCAAGGTTAGTTCTTTAAATTTTTAAATCATTTTGATTGAATTTTTGTTTTGATTAAAAATTAGTTTAAATGAGATTGATTTTATTTTGATAGGCTTTTTGCTCTAGTCCTTCTACAAGGTTGTTTGATGTGCTTGGGAAAGAGAGAAGCAACGTCGCACATGCAAGTTGATCGAAGACATTTTAAATTATTCATTTTATATTTTTATAGAATTATAATTAACTTTGACTATTTGGTAAATTTTGCAGGATTAGAAGTGATGTTGACGAAGACTTTAACGTATTTGGTGCACGAGACGTATTCAGTAAATTATACGGTAAGTTTTATGTATATTTTAATATCTAAAATTAAACTTTAATAATTGATTTTGTTTTGATATCTTTTGTAGGTTTGGTTGTATAACCATGTTGCAACTATGTTAGGGAGGTATTGGCGTCTCGAAAAGGACCTTGGTAGAAATTTTTTAGAATAGCTCGGTATAGTTATTAGGGTAACTTAGTATTATAGTGTTATAGTTATAAGGGTAACTTAGTGTTATACTTATTACGGTACTATATGGACTATATTATTATGAAGTGGGTTAAATATCTGGATAATATAGCATGATAAATAAGTTGTTAATAATAAAATAAGCAGTATGCCCACATCTCCAGGACCTCGGCTGTCACCTAAATAATGCATGTTTTTAGTCATGTTAAATAAAGAAATAGTTGAGTTTCTCTAAGTTATTAATCGTGCGAATCAAATAAATCCGCAATCTTTCAAATAAATTCACATATATCTTGAATTGATAACAATTGAGTTTATGAAACAACATACTACTTCAATTCAAACTAGAGAACTACGTGGATTTGATCCCTGATTAACTAGATAGGGTACGTAGGCACCTTGAGAAAGTTTCTTATACTAGTTAATGGAAACTAGCTCAAGCTCAATCCAAAATGTAACAAACCTTTTATAAATTCAAGCATAACCACAAAATTACAATTTATTGCCCGAATCGGGGATTTCTACTTTATCATATGTATTATTAGGATCCGTTTAAAATGTTGATAACTGTACTATAGAGTCCTAAATTCTAATATCGTGTTTTTTGATTACGTATTTACTAGTTAAGATATGTATAGTAATTATATGACGTATTAGTAAATTGTGTATTATTTCATAGGATTGTATTATCATTTATACAATATAGAATAGGGCTAGATGATGAACACATTGTAAAGGGTATAAAGTGAAGTCATGGTCTATTGGGGTTGCAGAGGTCAAGGTTAGTTCTTTAAATTTTCTAATCATTTTGATTGAATTTTTATTTTGATTAAAAATTAGTTTAAATGAGATTGATTTTATTTTGACAGGCTTTTGCTCTAGTCCTTCTACAAGGTTGTTTGATGTGCTTGGGAAAGTGAGAAGCAACGTCGCACATGCAAGTTGATCGAAGACATTTTAAATTATTCATTTTATATTTTTATAGAATTATAATTAACTTTGACTATTTGGTAAATTTTGCAGGATTAGAAGTGATGTTGACGAAGACTTTAACGTATTTGGTGCAAGAGACGTTTTCAGTAAATTATACGGTAAGTTTTATGTATATTTTAATATCTATAATTAAACTTTAATAATTGATTTTGTTTTGATATCTTTTGTAGGTTTGGTTGTATAACCATGTTGCAACTATGTTAGGGAGGTATTGGCGTCTCGAAAAGGACCTTGGTAGAAATTTTTTAGAATAGCTCGGTATAGTTATAAGGGTAACTTAGTATTATAGTGTTATCGTTATTAGGGTAACTTAGTGTTATACTTATTACGGTACTATATGGACTATATTATTATGAAGTGGGTTAAATATCTGGATAATATAGCATGATAAATAAGTTGTTAATAATAAAGTAACCAGTATGCCCACATCTCCAGGATCTCGGTTGTCACCTAAATAATGCATGCTTTTAGTCATGTTAAATAAAGAAATAGTTAAGTTTCTCTAAGTTATTAATCGTGCGAATCAAATAAATCCGCAATCGTTCAAATAAGTTCACATATATTTTTAATTGATAACAGTTGAGTTTATGAAACAACATACTACTTCAATTCAAACTAGAGAACTACGTGGATTTGATCCCTGATTAACTAGATAGGGTACGTAGGCACCTTGAGAAAGTTTCTTATACTAGTTAATGGAAACTAGCTCAAGCTCAATCCAAAATGTAATAAACCTTTTATAAATTCAAGCATAACCACAAAATTACAATTTATTGCCCGAATCGGGGATTTCTACTTTATCATATGTATTATTATGATCCGTTTAAAGTGTTGAAAACTGTACTATAGAGTCCTCAATTCTAATATCGTGTTTTTTGATTACGTGTTTACTAGTTAAGATATATATAGTAATTATATGACGTATTAGTAAATTGTGTATTATTCCATAGGATTGTATTATCTTTTATACAATATAGAATAGGGCTAGATGATGAACACATTGTAAAGGGGATACTACACAGTGTTCTTGGTGATGATAAAGTGAAGTCAAGGTCTATTGGGGTTGTAAAGGTCAAGGTTAGTTCTTTAAATTTTTAAATCATTTTGATTGCATTTTTATTTTGATTAAAAGTTTGTTTAAATGAGATTGATTTTATTTTGACAGGCTTTTGCTCTAGTCCTTCTACAAGGTTGTTTGATGTGCTTGGAAAAGAGAGAAGCAACGTCGCACATGCAAGTTGATCGAAGACATTTTAAATTATTTATTTTATATTTTTATAAAATTATAATTAACTTTGATTATTTGATAAATTTTGCAGGATTATAAGTGATGTTGACGAAGACATTAACGTATTTGGTGCAAGAGACGTTTTCAGAAAATTAAACGGTAAGTTTTATGTATATTTTAATATCTATAATTAAACTTTAATAATTGATTTTGTTTTGATATCTTTTGTAGGTTTGGTTGCATAAACATGTTGCAACTATGTTAGGGAGGTATTGGTGTCTCGAAAAGGACCTTGGTAGAAATTTTTTAGAATAGCTCGGTATAGTTATTAGGGTAACTTAGTACTATAGTGTTATAGTTATTAGGGTAACTTAGTGTTATACTTATTACGGTACTATATGGACTATATTATTATGAAGTGGGTTAAATATCTGGATAATATACCATGATAAATAAGTTGTTAATAATAAAGTAAGCAGTATGCCCACATCTCCAGGACCTCGGTTGTCACCTAAATAATGCATGACTAATATAGAAATAATTGAGTTTCTCTATAGAAATAATTTAGTTAATCATGCGAATCAAATAAATCCGCAATCTTTCAAATAAGTTCACATATATCTTGAATTGATAACAGTTGAGTTTATGAAACAACATACTACTTCAATTCAAACTAGAAAACTACGTGGATTTATCCCTGATTAACTAAATAGGGTACGTAGGCACCTTGAGAAAGTTTCTTATACTAGTTAATGGAAACTAGCTCAAGCTTAATCCAAAATGTAATAAACCTTTTATAAATTCAAGCATAACCACAAAATTACAATTTATTGCCCGAATCGGGGATTTCTACTTTATCATATGTATTATTAGGATCCGTTTAAAGTGTTGAAAACTGTACTATAGAGTCCTCAATTCTAATATCGTGTTTTTTGATTACGTGTTTACTAGTTAAGATATATATAGTAATTATATGACGTATTAGTAAATTGTGTATTATTCCATAGGATTGTATTATCTTTTATACAATGTAGAATAGGGCTAGATGATGAACACATTGTAAAGGCGATACTACACAGTGTTCTTGGTGATGATAAAGTGAAGTCAAGGTCTATTGGGGTTGCAAAGGTCAAGGTTAGTTCTTTAAATTTTTGAATCATTTTGATTGAATTTTTATTTTGATTAAAAGTTAGTTTAAATGAGATTAATTTTATTTTGACAGGCTTTTGCTCTAGTCCTTCTACAAGGTTGTTTGATGTGCTTGGGAAAGAGAGAGAAGCAACTTCGCACATGCAAGTTGATCGAAGACATTTTAAATTATTCATTTTATATTTTTATAGAATTATAATTAACTTTGACTATTTGGTTAATTTTGCAGGATTAGAAGTGATGTTGACGAAGACTTTAACGTATTTGGTGCAAGAGACGTTTTCAATAAATTATACGGTAAGTTTTATGTATATTTTAATATCTATAATTAAACTTTAATAATTGTTTTTGTTTTGATATCTTTTGTAGGTTTGGTTGTACAACCATGTTGCAACTATGTTAGGGAGGTATTGGCGTCTCGAAAAGGACCTTGGTAGAAATTTTTTAGAATAGCTCGGTATAGTTATTAGGGTAACTTACTATTATAGTGTTATAATTATTAGGGTAACTTAGTGTTATACTTATTACGGTACTATATGGACTATATTATTATGAAGTGGGTTAAATATCTGGATAATATAGCATGATAAATAAGTTGTTAATAATAAAGTAACCAGTATGCCCACATCTCCAGGATCTCGGTTGTCACCTAAATAATGCATGCTTTTAGTCATGTTAAATAAAGAAATAGTTAAGTTTCTCTAAGTTATTAATCGTGCGAATCAAATAAATCCGCAATCGTTCAAATAAGTTCACATATATTTTTAATTGATAACAGTTGAGTTTATGAAACAACATACTACTTCAATTCAAACTAGAGAAATACGTGGATTTGATCCCTGATTAACTAGATAGGGTACGTAGGCACCTTGAGAAAGTTTCTTATACTAGTTAATGGAAACTAGCTCAAGCTCAATCCAAAATGTAATAAACCTTTTATAAATTCAAGCATAACCACAAAATTACAATTTATTGCCCGAATCGGGGATTTGTACTTTATCATATGTATTATTAGGATCCGTTTAAACTGTTGATAACTGTACTATAGAGTCCTCAATTCTAATATCGTGTTTTTTGATTATGTGTTTACTAGTTAAGATATGTATAGTAATTATATTACGTATTAGTAAATTGTGTATTATTCCATAGGATTGTATTATCATTTATACAATATAGAATAGGGCTAGATAATGAACATATTGTAAATAGGATAAAGTGAAGTCAAGGTCTATTGGGGTTGCAGAGGTCAAGGTTAGTTCTTTAAATTTTTAAATCATATTGATTGAATTTTTATTTTGATTAAAAATTAGTTTAAATGAGATTGATTTTATTTTGACAGGCTTTTTGCTCTAGTCCTTCTACAAGGTTGTTTGATGTGCTTGGGAAAGAGAGAAGCAACGTCGCACATGCAAGTTGATCGAAGACATTTTAAATTATTCATTTTATATTTTTATAGAATTATAATTAACTTTGACTATTTGGTAAATTTTGCAGGATTAGAAGTGATGTTGACGAAGACTTTAAAGTATTTGGTGCAAGAGCCGTTTTCAGTAAATTATACGGTAAGTTTTATGTATATTTTAATATCTATAATTAAACTTTAATAATTGATTTTGTTTTGATATCTTTTGTAGGTTTGGTTGTATAACCATGTTGCAACTATGTTATGGAGGTATTGGCGTCTCGAAAAGGACCTTGGTAGAAATTTTTTAGAATAGCTCGGTATAGTTATTAGGGTAACTTAATATTATAGTGTTATAGTTATTAGGGTAACTTAGTGTTATACTTATTACGGTACTATATGCACTATATTATTATGAAGTGGGTTAAATATCTGTATAATATAGCATGATAAATAATTTGTTAATAATAAAATAAGCAGTATGCCCACATCTCCAGGACCTCGGCTGTCACCTAAATAATGCATGCTTTTAGTCATGTTAAATAAAGAAATAGTTGAGTTTCTCTAAGTTATTAATCGTGCGAATCAAATAAATCCGCAATCTTTCAAATAGTTCACATATATCTTTAATTGATAACAGTTGAGTTTATGAAACAACATACTACTTCAATTCAAACTAGAGAACTACGTGGATTTGATCCCTGATTAACTAGATAGGGTACGTAGGCACCTTGAGAAAGTTTCTTATACTAGTTAATGGAAACTAGTTCAAGCTCAATCCAAAATGTAATAAACCTTTTATAAATTCAAGCATAACCACAAAATTACAATTTATTGCCCGAATCGGGGATTTCTACTTTATCATATGTATTATTAGGATCCGTTTAAAGTGTTGATAACTGTACTATAGAGTCCTCAATTCTAATATCGTGTTTTTTGATTACGTGTTTACTAGTTAAGATATGTATAGTAATTATATTACGTATTAGTAAATTGTGTATTATTCCATAGGATTGTATTATCATTTATACAATATAGGATAGGGCTAGATGATGAACACATTGTAAAGAGGATAAAGTGAAGTCAAGGTCTATTGGGGTTGCAGAGGTCAAGGTTAGTTCTTTAAATTTTTAAATCATTTTGATTGAATTTTTATTTTGATTAAAAATTAGTTTAAATGAGATTGATTTTATTTTGACAGGCTTTTTGCTCTAGTCCTTCTACAAGGTTGTTTGATGTGCTTGGGAAAGAGAGAAGCAACATCACACATTGATCTAAGACATTTTAAATTATTCATTTTATATTTTTATAGAATTATAATTAACTTTGACTATTTGGTAAATTTTGCAGGATTAGAAGTGATGTTGACGAAGACTTTAACGTATTTGGTGCAAGAGACGTTTTCAGTAAATTATATGGTAAGTTTATGTATATTTTAATATCTATAATTAAACTTTAATAATTGATTTTGTTTTGATATCTTTTGGAGGTTTGGTTGTATAACCATGTTGCAACTATGTTAGGGAGGTATTGGCGTCTCGAAAAGGACCTTGGTAGAATTTTTTTAGAATAGCTCGGTATAGTTATTAGGGTAACTTAGTATTATAGTGTTATACTTATTAGGGTAACTTAGTGTTATACTTATTACGGTACTATATGGACTATATTATTATGAAGTGGGTTAAATATCTGGATAATATAGCATGATAAATAAGTTGTTAATAATAAAATAAGCAGTATGCCCACATCTCCAGGACCTCGGTTGTCACCTAAATAATGCATACTTTTAGTCATGTTAAATAAAGAAATAGTTGAGTTTCTCTAAGTTATTAGTCGTGCGAATCAAATAAATCCGCAATCTTTCAAATAAGTTCACATATATCTTTAATTGATAACAGTTGAGTTTATGAAACAACATACTACTTCAATTCAAACTAGAGAACTACGTGGATTTGATCCCTGATTAACTAGATAGGGTACGTAGGCACCTTGAGAAAGTTTCTTATACTAGTTAATGGAAACTAGCTCAAGCTCAATCCAAAATGTAATAAACCTTTTATAAATTCAAGCATAACCACAAAATTACAATTTATTGCCCGAATCGGGGATTTGTACTTTATCATATGTATTATTAGGATCCGTTTAAACTGTTGATAACTGTACTATAGAGTCCTCAATTCTAATATCGTGTTTTTTGATTACGTGTTTACTAGTTAAGATATGTATAGTAATTATATTACGTATTAGTAAATTGTGTATTATTCCATAGGATTGTATTATCATTTATACAATATAGAATAGGGCTAGATGATGAACACATTGTAAAGAGGATAAAGTGAAGTCAAGGTCTATTGGGGTTGCAGAGGTCAAGGTTAGTTCTTTAAATTTTTAAATCATTTTGATTGAATTTTTGTTTTGATTAAAAATTAGTTTAAATGAGATTGATTTTATTTTGACAGGCTTTTTGCTCTAGTCCTTCTACAAGGTTGTTTGATGTGCTTGGGAAAGAGAGAAGCAACGTCGCACATGAAAGGAATATGTCCTAAGTCCAATCATGTATTAGGATTTAGGAATATCTTTTATGTAATCTGTTTTGATTTCATTGATAATAATAAAGACTTGTTTTGTTTTTATTACGGGCTTTATCTATTTAAGTGTTTAAATAAGATATACCATAGTTTAGAATAAAGTTTTTTATGGATTATGATGAGATCATAATAGTGAGACCTAAAAAGATGATAACTCTAAACTTAAATAGTTCCGGATCATAGGATTACTAACTGGTAATTAATAATCCGCAAAGATCGGTACATACTATGCTTGCTTCATTATGAAGAATGTCTGTTCTCATAGACATTTGTGTGGTGACACTATAGCTAGTATGTAGGTGCTTATTATAGAATAAGTTCACTGAACATGACTCGCCCAGCTGAACAACTGATGGAGTTCACTCACGTGTCAGCAGTTGTTCGCTTAGTGATAGTTGTACAAGTATCCTTAGACTTGAGGTCATCATAGTCATCTTGTGTACACTGAACTATGCTTTGGTTTAGTTCTTAGTCTCCAGGGACAATTATTAGGGCTCTTCTGGGTATAGGAATTTGTACACGAAGATAGTGTATGATCAATAAAGGATCTACCCCTTCCAGTGAAGGAAGCGAATGTTCAAGGCTGATCCACTTATGCTAGTTCAGGAATCTCTGGCCAGAGTGAATGAAATTAGAAAGGAGTTTCTAATTTGCATAGAACTACGCATAGTGAATGGTAAGCAAGTGATTAAATTAGATAGGCTTGACACGAGATCCATGCCTTGTATTTAATCGGGACATTGTAGGGTAGAAGGAGTTTATTGTACGGTAACTATTCACTGACAGGTTCTTGGTATTCTAAGCAGTGAATTCATATTATCCGGATAGTCGCGATATGTTGAGAAGCATCACTCACGATGTAGAATAAATGTGATTAATTAATTAATCATATTTAATAAATTAGAGAATTTATATAAATAATAATAAAATAGTTTTATTATTATTTATTTCTACTACCGGCTTAATATTGAACCTATAGGGTCACACCATAAAAAGAGAATGATTTTATGGTGGAGGAATTAATTAATAATGGCTAATAATTATTTATTTGTGAAATAAATAATTAATTGGCAAATTTAATAATTGATTAAATGAGATTTAATTGATTATAAATTAATTAAGAAAAGTTCTTAATATTATTAATTAAGGATTTAATTTTTGGAAATTAAATCAAGAGAGAGAATTAATTCTAAAGTGTTTAGAAAAAGGATTAATAATTAAAAGGTATTTTAATTATTAATGAGAATAATAAATGGGATAATAATAATATTTATGGGAAAAATTTCAGCTGAAAATTTTGCCTATAAATACACTATTATAGACCCTATTTTTATTCCAATCCCAGAAACCCAAAAGTTTCAGAAAACCAAATTCTCTCCACCTCCTCCTCCTCCTAAAAGTCGTTTTCTTGGTGGATACCGGTGGAGTGCTTCACACTTGAAGAGCAACTGCTAAGGATCTCTGATCGTTGTCTCCGATTAATATTTAAAAGGTTAGATTCAATCTCTCGAATTTTTATTCATGATTTATATGCTTTTATTTGGATTTTGTGTGTGTAAAAGTGTTTTGCCATGCCCCGCTGCGTTAAAAATCCAACAATGGTATCAGAGCATAGGTTGTATGCATATAGATCTGTGGTAAAAATTTCAGAATTTTATATGCTTGTATGAATTAATTATGATTTTTACAAGTTATATTATGGATTAATTTTGTCTGATGAGAAATCGTTTCTCAGAATAATTTTGAATGTTGATCTGGGTTCTACAAGTGTTGTAGATCGTCTGGGTATTTTTTTCATAATTTTAGGATGTATAGATTTTTTATTATGAATTTTTAAAGTTCTTACAATTAAATTCATAATTAAATAAGTATAAATATATGTATATATAGTATATATATATGTTTGTATTGTATATGCTCTGCTGCTGTTTTGTCTGCTGTGCTGCACGGAAGACAAAGAAGACAGAGATGTCAGGCACGGGTATCGAGACGATGTCAGGCGGCTGCTGTAAAGAAAAAGAAAAAAAAAAGAATTTATAGGGGTGTAACGCATTCACGGAATGCGTTACACCCTTTAATGGCTTAAAAGGGGTGTAACGCATCACCGTAACGCGTTCCTGTAATGCGTTACAGCCCTCTGTTGATTTTAAAATTGATTTTCTGGGAGTTTCGTAACTCCGTTTTGGGCGTGCAATATACCGTTGGATTCGTTTTTCCGAGACGGATCTAATGGAGTGATCAATTTTAGTTTATATAAAAGTTTTGAACTGTTTATATTTCCATGAAGTGTTTTTAAGCTGTTTTTTACTATTTTAGTTGCTTTTAAATGCTGCATGTGATACATAGAGATGTATAATGCTTAGACGAATGTGCTAGATTATGTAACATGCCTACCTTGATGTTTATTCATGTTTATATATGTGATATATGCTTAGTTTATCATGCGATGATAGATTTAGGTGAACTTGAATGAACATGAGGCGTTTGTTAGACAACCTAGTATAGTGAAATTGTTTCATAACCTTAATAACAATATTATGAATACAATCATGAGATTCTTGTGTTTGTGAAACACGTAATTGAATATGAATTTTCGATATGAGAGAAAGGATGATTCTGTCAACAACAGATTTCTATCTGTAAGAAAGGGTTATTAAGTGACGCCTCTTGACAATGCTCCACCCGATCTGGGAATCGTCTGATTATTGATTATTGATTTGAAATATTTAATTTAAAAGGAAGAATCTCTTTATAATATGATTATGATTGTAACGTAATATAATCCCTCTAAAATTAAATAATATCAAGTAGTAATTGGCCAATGATACAACGGGCTTGTGTCGGTCATAGCCTTCCAACATGATAGAAAAGTAGTTCTTATTTTTGAATCATTGTCGGTTCGTGCTACAGCCGGGGGCTTTGATTTCGAAATAAGAAATACTTGTCTGTTACATAGAGATGTGTACATTGAATAAGAATCTAAAGGTCGGTACGTGCTACAGCCGTGGGCCTTTGGGGACTGATTCAACTGTCCGGAATGTTGGGTTAGACTTGACTTAGAATATTGAGTTTGTCGTGCTACAGCCGAGACTCAATTATTCAAGAGGCTAAAGTTTGATTAGGGAATAACATGAGATGTAATTGACAAGAGTTGTCTGCCTATTGAACATTGCATAGCGGTTCGTGCTATAGTCGGGGTTGTGTAATGGAATGTAGGATCCCTATTCCCACTAGCATTATGAATGCTTAATTTTTCATGTAGGGGGTTGAATAAATTAGGAAAACTAGTGGGAGCCACTTATGAATAAAGACCCGATTCATATAGTGTTTTGAAATGAAATCGAATATTTGCTAAGTGTTGTTATGTGTTTATCATTTACAGATTTACTTTGTACGTTATGTCTTCTGCACTATCACTCAGGAGCATACTGGATGCTCACAAATTGACTGGTCCTAATTATGCTGACTGGCTTCGAAACTTGAGAATTGTTCTCAGGATTGAGAAGCTGGAATACGTGATTGACTCACCTAAGCCTACTGAACCTGCTAGTGATGCACATAATGATGAACATGTTGTGTATCGTAAGTGGATAGATGATGCAAATGTTGCTCAATGCATCATGCTAGCTTCCATGAACATTGAGCTACAGAAGCAACATGAGCATATGGATGCTCACACTATCCTCATGCATCTACAAGAGTTGTATGATGTGGCAGGGAGGACAGCTCGATATGAGATATCGAAGGAGCTGTTCGGGTGTAGGATGTCTGAGGGATCATCTGTGAATGACCATGTACTTAAGATGATCAATTTGATTGAACGTCTTGGACAACTTGGTTTTGCATTGGATGGGGAGCTGAGCCAAGACTTGGTCTTGCAATCGCTTCCGAGTTCGTTCTCGCAGTTTGTTGTGAACTTTCACATGAATAAGTTGGATGTCAGCCTGCCTGAAATCCACAACATGTTGAAGACTGCGGAATCGAATTTTCCCCCTAAGAAGAGTTCTGTTCTTCTAATTGGTGAAGGTTCCAATCCTAAGAAAAGGAAGAGGAACTCTTCCAAGAAGAAGAAAGTAGGTGAGAAAATGCCGGTTCCACCAAAAGCTGAAGACCCCAAGAGCAAAGTTGTTTGCTTTCACTGTAACAAGGTGGGGCACTGGAAGAGGAACTGCAAGGTTTACCTTGCAGAATTGAAGAAGAAGGGTAGTGAGACTACCGCTTCTGATTCAGGTATGTTCATGATAGAAGTGAATATGTCATTTCTACTTGGGTATTAGATACCGCCTGTGGTTCTCATATCTGCAATTTGTTGCAGGGACCAAGGAGAAGTAGGACTCTTGAGGAAGAGGAGGTGATTCTACTGATGGAAATGGAGCAAGAGTTGCTGCTGTAGATGTAGAATCATTTCATTTACATATGCCTACGGGCAAGACTATTGTTTGAAATAATTGTTATTTTGTTCCCTCGATTGTGAGGAATATTATTCCCATGTTAGACTTGGCTGGATTTTTCATTTATTATTGAGAATAATGAATGATTTATTCTTAGAGATAATATTCTTTATGGACGTGGTGCTTTAAATAATGGTCTGTATGTATGTGACATAATTTATTTCAGATTGAACAAACTAGTAAAAGAAAAGGGATGATGAAAATCTCACTTTGTAGTGGCAATCAGTCTCCATTTAGTGGACATGGAGAGAGGGCTGCAGATTTGCTAGGAATGGTACACACAGATGTATGTGGACCAATGTCTACGCAAGCCATGGGTGGATTTTCATACTTCATTACTTTCATAGATGATAGATCTGGATTCGGATAATGTGTTTGATGAAACACAAGTCTGAGGCCTTTGAAAAGTTCAAAGAATATAAGTATGAAGTGGAGAAACAACCAAACATAGTATTATAACTCTTCGATCAGATCGAGGTGGTGAATACTTTGATGGAGTATTTCTAGATTATCTGAAAGAAAATGGTATAGTCTCCCAGTGGACTCCTCCAGATTGGTATCTGAAAGGAGAAATCGAACTCTGTTAGACATAGTTCGGTCCATGATGAGCTATGCAAATCTTCCAGTATTCCTATGGGGTTATGCATTGGAAACCTCGGCATATTTACTGAATATGGTGCCTTCCAAATCTATTCCTCAAACTTCATATGAGATATGGAAAGTAAGGAAACTGAGTCTTAAACACGTTAAGATTTGGGGATGTCTAGCTTATGTCAAGAAAGTTGACCCAGATAAGCTGGAATATCGATCCGTAAAATATAGTTTTGTGGGATATCCTAAAGAGATTTTAGGGTATTACTTTTACACCGATCATCGGGTGTTTGTATCCAGACATGCTACCTTCTTGGAAAAGGAGTTTATCCTTGAAGGAAACAGTGGGAGCAAAATTGAACTTGATGAAGTTCAAGAAGCATAAACTACTATAGATCCAATGGAAACACCTGTTCTGACTGAACAACCTTTTGTGGAACAGCCCATTCATAGATCAGGGAGAGTGTCACGCCAACCTGAGAGGTAATATGGCCTTGTCATTGAGAATGACAATGAGTTGTCGATCATTGATGATGACGACCCTGTAACCTATAATGAGGGTATGAGTAGTGTTGACTTAGAGAAATGGCATAGTGCCATGAAATCCAGAATGGAATCTATGTATACGGTATACAAAAGATAGATTATAGCAGATGGCCAGGTGGAGACCTATAAGGCCAGGCTTGTGGCAAAAGGATTCAAACAAAGGCAATGGATTGACTTTGATGAAACCTTTTACCTGTAGCCCTGTTAAAATCAGTTCGGATTTTGCTTGCGATTAATATGGTTTAAAGCAAGCTTCTCGAAAGATGGAACATTCGTTTTGATGAGACAATCAAAGAGTTTGATTTTATCAAAAACGTGGATGAACCATGCGTCTACAAAAGGGTTAGTGGGAGCGCGGTAACATTTCTTGTTTTGATATCTTTTGTAGGTTTGGTTGTATAACCATGTTGCAACTATGTTAGGGAGGTATTGGCGTCTCGAATAGGACCTTGGTAGAAATTTTTTAGAATAGCTCGATATAGTTATTAGGGTAACTTAGTATTATAGTGTTATAGTTATAAGGGTAACTTAGTGTTATACTTATTACGGTACTATATGGACTATATTATTATGAAGTGGGTTAAATATCTGGATAATATAGCATGATAAATAAGTTGTTAATAATAAAATAAGCAGTATGCCCACATCTCCAGGACCTCGGCTGTCACCTAAATAATGCATGCTTTTAGTCATGTTAAATAAAGAAATAGTTGAGTTTCTCTAAGTTATTAATCGTGCGAATCAAATAAATCCGCAATCTTTCAAATAAATTCACATATATCTTGAATTGATAACAATTGAGTTAATGAAACAACATACTACTTCAATTCAAACTAGAGAACTACGTGGATTTGATCCCTGATTAACTAGATGATTAACTAGATAGGGTACGTAGGCACCTTGAGAAAGTTTCTTATACTAGTTAATGGAAACTAGCTCAAGCTCAATCCAAAATGTAATAAACCTTTTATAAATTCAAGCATAACCACAAAATTACAATTTATTGCCCGAATCGGGGATTTGTACTTTATCATATGTATTATTGGGATCCGTTTAAACTGTTGATAACTGTACTATAGAGTCCTCAATTCTAATATCGTGTTTTTTGATTACGTGTTTACTAGTTAAGATATGTATAGTAATTATATTATGTATTAGTAAATTGTGTATTATTCCATAGGATTGTATTATCATTTATACAATATAGAATAGGGCTAGATGATGAACACATTGTAAATAGGATAAAGTGAAGTCAAGGTCTATTCGGGTTGCAGAGGTCAAGGTTAGTTCTTTAAATTTTTAAATCATATTGATTGAATTTTTATTTTGATTAAAAATTTGTTTAAATGAGATTGATTTTATTTTGACAGGCTTTTTGCTCTAGTCCTTCTACAAGGTTGTTTGATGTGCTTGGGAAAGAGAGAAGCAAAGTCGCACATGCAAGTTGATCGAAGACATTTTAAATTATTCATTTTATATTTTTATAGAATTATAATTAACTTTGACTATTTGGTAAATTTTGCAGGATTAGAAGTGATGTTGACGAAGACTTTAAATTATTTGGTGCAAGAGACGTTTTCAGTAAATTATACGGTAAGTTTTATGTATATTTTAATATCTATAATTAAACTTTAATAATTGATTTTGTTTTGATATCTTTTGTAGGTTTGGTTGTATAACCATGTTGCAACTATGTTAGGGAGGTATTGGCGTCTCGAAAAGGACCTTGGTAGAAATTTTTTAGAATAGCTCGGTATAGTTATTAGGGTAACTTAATATTATAGTGTTATAGTTATTAGGGTAACTTAGTGTTATACTTATTACGGTACTATATGCACTATATTATTATGAAGTGGGTTAAATATCTGTATAATATAGCATGATAAAAAATTTGTTAATAATAAAATAAGCAGTATGCCCACATCTCCAGGACCTCGGCTGTCACCTAAATAATGCATGCTTTTAGTCATGTTAAATAAAGAAATAGTTGAGTTTCTCTAAGTTATTAATCGTGCGAATCAAATAAATCCTCAATCTTTCAAATAGTTCACATATATCTTTAATTGATAACAGTTGAGTTTATGAAACAACATACTACTTCAATTCAAACTAGAGAACTACGTGGATTTGATCCCTGATTAACTAGATAGGGTACGTAGGCACCTTGAGAAAGTTTCTTATACTAGTTAATGGAAACTAGCTCAAGCTCAATCCAAAATGTAATAAACCTTTTATAAATTCAAGCATAACCACAAAATTACAATTTATTGACCGAATCGGGGATTTCTACTTTATCATATGTATTATTAGGATCCGTTTAAAGTGTTGAAAACTGTACTATAGAGTCCTCAATTCTAGATCGTGTTTTTTTATTACGTGTTTACTAGTTAAGATATGTATAATAATTATATGACGTATTAGTAAATTGTGTATTATTCCATAGGATTGTATTATCATTTATACAATATAGAATAGGGCTAGATGATGAACACATTGTAAAGGGGATAAAGTGAAGTCAAGGTCTATTGGGGTTGCAGAGGTCAAGGTTAGTTCTTTAAATTTTTAAATCATTTTGATTGAATTTTTATTTTGATTAAAAATTAGTTTAAATGAGATTGATTTTATTTTGACAGGATTTTTGCTCTAGTCCTTCTACAAGGTTGTTTGATGTGCTTGGGAAAGAGAGAAGCAACGTCGCACATGCAAGTTGATCGAAGACATTTTAAATTATTCATTTTATATTTTTATAGAATTATAATTAACTTTGACTATTTGGTAAATTTTGCAGGAATAGAAGTGATGTTGACGAAGACTTTAACGTATTTGGTGCAAGAGACGTTTTCAGTAAATTATATGGTAAGTTTTATGTATATTTTAATATCTATAATTAAACTTTAATAATTGATTTTGTTTTGATATCTTTTGTAGGTTTGGTTGTATAACCATGTTGCAACTATGTTAGGGAGGTATTGGCGTCTCGAAAAGGACCTTGGTAGAAATTTTTTAGAATAGCTCGGTATAGTTATTAGGGTAACTTAGTGTTATACTTATTACGGTACTATATGGACTATATTATTATGAAGTGGGTTAAGTATCTGGATAATATAGCATGATAAATAAGTTGTTAATAGTAAAATAAGCAGTATGCCCACATCTCCAGGACCTCGGCTGTCACCTAAATAATGCATGCTTTTAGTCATGTTAAATAAAGAAATAGTTGAGTTTCTCTAAGTTATTAATCGTTGGAATCAAATAAATCCGCAATCTTTCAAATAAATTCACATATATCTTTAATTGATAACAGTTGAGTTTATGAAACAACATACTACTTCAATTCAAACTAGAGAACTACGTGGATTTGATCCCTGATTAACTAGATAGGGTACGTAGGCACCTTGAGAAAGTTTAATATACTAGTTAATGGAAACTAGCTCAAGCTCAATCCAAAATGTAATAAACCTTTTATAAATTCAAGCATAACCACAAAATTACAATTTATTGCCCGAATCGGGGATTTGTACTTTATCATATGTATTATTAGGATCCGTTTAAACTGTTGATAACTGTACTATAGAGTCCTCAATTCTAATATCATGTTTTTTGATTACGTGTTTACTAGTTAAGATATGTATAGTAATTATATTACGTTTTAGTAAATTGTGTATTATTCCATAGGATTGTATTATCATTTATACAATATAGAATAGGGCTAGATGATGAACACATTGTAAAGAGGATAAAGTGAAGTCAAGGTCTATTGGGGTTGTAGAGGTCAAGGTTAGTTCTTTAAATTTTTAAATCATTTTGATTGAATTTTTATTTTGATTAAAAATTAGTTTAAATGAGATTGATTATTTTGACAGGTTTTCTGCTCTAGTCCTTCTACAAGGTTGTTTGATGTGCTTGGGAAAGAGAGAAGCAACGGCGCACATGCAAGTTGATCGAAGACATTTTAAATTATTCATTTTATATTTTTATAGAATTATAATTAACTTTGACTATTTGGTAAATTTTGCAGGATTAGAAGTGATGTTGATGAAGACTTTAACGTATTTGGTGCAAGAGACGTTTTCAGTAAATTATACGGTAAGTTTTATGTATATTTTAATATCTATAATTAAAATTTAATAATTGATTTTGTTTTGATATCTTTTGTAGGTTTGGTTGTATAACCATGTTGCAACTATGTTAGGGAGGTATTGGCGTCTCGAAAAGGACCTTGGTAGAAATGTTTTAGAATAGCTCGGTATAGTTATTAGGGTAACTTAATATTATAGTGTTATAGTTATTAGGGTAACTTAGTGTTATACTTATTACGGTACTATATGCACTATATTATTATGAAGTGGGTTAAATATCTGTATAATATAGCATGATAAATAATTTGTTAATAATAAAATAAACAGTATGCCCACATCTCCACGACCTCGGCTATCACCTAAATAATGCATGCTTTTAGTCATGTTAAATAAAGAAATAGTTGAGTTTCTCTAAGTTATTAATCGTGCGAATCAAATAAATCCGCAATCTTTCAAATAGTTCACATATATCTTTAATTGATAACAGTTGAGTTTATGAAACAACATACTACTTCAATTCAAACTAGAGAACTACGTGGATTTGATCCCTAATTAACTAGATAGGGTACGTAGGCACCTTGAGAAAGTTTCTTATACTAGTTAATAGAAACTAGTTCAAGCTCAATCCAAAATGTAATAAACCTTTTATAAATTCAAGCATAACCACAAAATTACAATTTATTGCCCGAATCGGGGATTTCTACTTTATCATATGTATTATTAGGATCCGTTTAAAGTGTTGAAAACTGTACTATAGAGTCCTCAATTCTAATATCGTGTTTTTTGATTACGTGTTTACTAGTTAAGATATGTATAGTAATTATATGACGTATTAGTAAATTGTGTATTATTCCATAGGATTGTATTATCATTTATACAATATAGAATAGGGCTAGATGATGAACACATTGTAAAGGGGATAAAGTGAAGTCAAGGTCTATTTGGGTTGCAGAGGTCAAGGTTAGTTCTTTAAATTATTAAACCATTTTGATTGAATTTTTATTTTGATTAAAAATTAGTTTAAATGAGATTGATTTTATTTTGACAGACTTTTTGCTCTAGTCCTTCTACAAGGTTGTTTGATGTGCTTGGAAAAGAGAGAAGCAACGTCGCACATGCAAGTTGATCGAAGACATTTTAAATTATTCATTTTATATTTTTATAGAATTATTATTAACTTTGACTATTTGGTAAATTTTGCAGGATTAGAAGTGATGTTGACGAAGACTTTAACGTATTTGGTGCAAGAGACGTTTTCAGTAAATTATACGGTAAGTTTTTTGTATATTTTAATATCTATAATTAAACTTTAATAATTGATTTTGTTTTGGTATCTTTAGTAGGTTTGGTTGTATATCTATGTTGCAACTATGTTAGGGAGGTATTGGCGTCTCAAAAAGGACCTTGGTAGAAATGTTTTAGAATAGCTCGATATAGTTATTAGGGTAACTTAGTATTATAGTGTTATAGTTATTAGGGTAACTTAGTGTTATACTTATTACGGTACTATATGGACTATATTATTATAAAGTGGGTTAAATATCTGGATAATATAGCATGATAAATAAGTTGTTAATAATAAAATAAGCAGTATGCCCACATCTCCAGGACCTCGGCTGTCACCTAAATAATGCATGCTTTTAGTCATGTTAAATAAAGAAATAGTTGAGTTTCTCTAAGTTATTAATCGTGCGAATCAAATAAATCCGCAATCTTTCAAATAGTTCACATATATCTTTAATTGATAACAGTTGAGTTTATGAAACAACATACTACTTCAATTCAAACTAGAGAACTACGTGGATTTGATCCCTGATTAACTAGATAGGGTACGTAGGCACCTTGAGAAAGTTTCTTATACTAGTTAATGGAAACTAGTTCAAGCTCAATCCAAAATGTAATAAACCTTTTATAAATTCAAGCATAACCACAAAATTACAATTTATTGACCGAATCGGGGATTTCTACTTTATCATATGTATTATTAGGATCCGTTTAAAGTGTTGAAAACTGTACTATAGAGTCCTCAATTCTAGATCGTGTTTTTTTATTACGTGTTTACTAGTTAAGATATGTATAATAATTATATGACGTATTAGTAAATTGTGTATTATTCCATAGGATTGTATTATCATTTATACAATATAGAATAGGGCTAGATGATGAACACATTGTAAAGGGGATAAAGTGAAGTCAAGGTCTATTGGGGTTGCAGAGGTCAAGGTTAGTTCTTTAAATTTTTAAATCATTTTGATTGAATTTTTATTTTGATTAAAAATTAGTTTAAATGAGATTGATTTTATTTTGACAGGCTTTTTGCTCTAGTCCTTCTACAAGGTTGTTTGATGTGCTTGGGAAAGAGAGAAGCAACGTCGCACATGCAAGTTGATCGAAGACATTTTAAATTATTCATTTTATATTTTTATAGAATTATAATTAACTTTGACTATTTGGTAAATTTTTAAGGATTAGAAGTGATGTTGACGAAGACTTTAAAGTATTTGGTGCAAGAGACGTTTTCAGTAAATTATACGGTAAGTTTTATGTATATTTTAATATCTATAATTATACTTTAATAATTGATTTTGTTTTGATATCTTTTGTAGGTTTGGTTGTATAACCATGTTGCAACTATGTTAGGGAGGTATTGGCGTCTCGAAAAGGACCTTGGTAGAAATTTTTTAGAATAGTTCGGTATAGTTATTAGGGTAACTTAATATTATAGTGTTATAGTTATTAGGGTAACTTAGTGTTATACTTATTACGGTACTATATGCACTATATTATTATGAAGTGGGTTAAATATCTGTATAATATAGCATGATAAAAAATTTGTTAATAATAAAATAAGCAGTATGCCCACATCTCCAGGACCTCGGCTGTCACCTAAATAATGCATGCTTTTAGTCATGTTAAATAAAGAAATAGTTGAGTTTCTCTAAGTTATTAATCGTGTGAATCAAATAAATCCTCAATCTTTCAAATAGTTCACATATAACTTTAATTGATAAAAGTTGAGTTTATGAAACAACATACTACTTCAATTCAAACTAGAGAACTACGTGGATTTGATCCCTGATTAACTAGATAGGGTACGTAGGCACCTTGAGAAAGTTTCTTATACTAGTTAATGGAAACTAGCTCAAGCTCAATCCAAAATGTAATAAACCTTTTATAAATTCAAGCATAACCACAAAATTACAATTTATTGACCGAATCGGGGATTTCTACTTTATCATATGTATTATTAGGATACGTTTAAAGTGTTGAAAACTGTACTATAGAGTCCTCAATTCTAGATCGTGTTTTTTTATTACGTGTTTACTAGTTAAAATATGTATAATAATTATATGACGTATTAGTAAATTGTGTATTATTCCATAGGATTGTATTATCATTTATACAATATAGAATAGGGCTAGATGATGAACACATTGTAAAGGGGATAAAGTGAAGTCAAGGTCTATTGGGGTTGCAGAGGTCAAGGTTAGTTCTTTAAATTTTTAAATCATTTTGATTGAATTTTTATTTTGATTAAAAATTAGTTTAAATGAGATTGATTTTATTTTGACAGGATTTTTGCTCTAGTCCTTCTACAAGGTTGTTTGATGTGCTTGGGAAAGAGAGAAGCAACGTCGCACATGCAAGTTGATCGAAGACATTTTAAATTATTCATTTTATATTTTTATAGAATTATAATTAACTTTGACTATTTGGTAAATTTTGCAGGAATAGAAGTGATGTTGACGAAGACTTTAACGTATTTGGTGCAAGAGACGTTTTCAGTAAATTATATGGTAAGTTTTATGTATATTTTAATATCTATAATTAAACTTTAATAATTGATTTTGTTTTGATATCTTTTGTAGGTTTGGTTGTATAACCATGTTGTAACTATGTTAGGGAGGTATTGGCGTCTCGAAAAGGACCTTGGTAGAATTTTTTTAGAATAGCTCGATATAGTTATTAGGGTAACTTAGTGTTATACTTATTACGGTACTATATGGACTATATTATTATGAAGTGGGTTAAATATCTGGATAATATAGCATGATAAATAAGTTGTTAATAATAAAATAAGCAGTATGCCCACATCTCCAGGACCTCGGCTGTCACCTAAATAATGCATGCTTTTAGTCATGTTAAATAAAGAAATAGTTGAGTTTCTCTAAGTTATTAATCGTTCGAATCAAATAAATCCGCAATCTTTCAAATAAGTTCACATATATCTTTAATTGATAACAGTTGAGTTTATGAAACAACATACTACTTCAATTCAAACTAGAGAACTACATGGATTTGATCCCTGATTAACTAGATAGGGTACGTAGGCACCTTGAGAAAGTTTAATATACTAGTTAATGGAAACTAGCTCAAGCTCAATCCAAAATGTAATAAACCTTTTATAAATTCAAGCATAACCACAAAATTACAATTTATTGCCCGAATCGGGGGTTTGTACTTTATCATATGTATTATTAGGATCCGTTTAAACTGTTGATAACTGTACTATAGAGTCCTCAATTCTAATATCGTGTTTTTTGATTACGTGTTTACTAGTTAAGATATGTATAGTAATTATATTACGTTTTAGTAAATTGTGTATTATTCCATAGGATTGTATTATCATTTATACAATATAGAATAGGGCTAGATGATGAACACATTGTAAAGAGGATAAAGTGAAGTCAAGGTCTATTGGGGTTGTAGAGGTCAAGGTTAGTTCTTTAAATTTTTAAATCATTTTGATTGAATTTTTATTTTGATTAAAAATTAGTTTAAATGAGATTGATTATTTTGACAGGTTTTTTGCTATAGTCCTTCTACAAGGTTGTTTGATGTGCTTGGGAAAGAGAGAAGCAACGTCGCACATGCAAGTTGATCGAAGACATTTTAAATTATTCATTTTATATTTTTATAGAATTATAATTAACTTTGACTATTTGGTAAATTTTGCAGGATTAGAAGTGATGTTGACGAAGACTTTAACGTATTTGGTGCAAGAGACGTTTTCAGTAAATTATACGGTAAGTTTTATGTATATTTTAATATCTATAATTAAAATTTAATAATTGATTTTGTTTTGATATCTTTTGTAGGTTTGGTTGTATAACCATGTTGCAACTATGTTAGGGAGGTATTGGCGTCTCGAAAAGGACCTTGGTAGAAATGTTTTAGAATAGCTCGGTATAGTTATTAGGGTAACTTAATATTATAGTGTTATAGTTATTAGGGTAACTTAGTGTTATACTTATTACGGTACTATATGCACTATATTATTATGAAGTGGGTTAAATATCTGTATAATATAGCATGATAAATAATTTGTTAATAATAAAATAAGCAGTATGCCCACATCTCCAGGACCTCGGCTGTCACCTAAATAATGCATGCTTTTAGTCATGTTAAATAAAGAAATAGTTGAGTTTCTCTAAGTTATTAATCGTGCGAATCAAATAAATCCGCAATCTTTCAAATAGTTCACATATATCTTTAATTGATAACAGTTGAGTTTATGAAACAACATACTACTTCAATTCAAACTAGAGAACGACGTGGATTTGATCCCTGATTAACTAGATAGGGTACGTAGGCACCTTGAGAAAGTTTCTTATACTAGTTAATAGAAACTAGTTCAAGCTCAATCCAAAATGTAATAAACCTTTTATAAATTCAAGCATAACCACAAAATTACAATTTATTGCCCGAATCGGGGATTTCTACTTTATCATATATATTATTAGGATCCGTTTAAAGTGTTGAAAACTGTACTATAGAGTCCCCAATTCTAATATCGTGTTTTTTGATTACGTGTTTACTAGTTAAGATATGTATAGTAATTATATGACGTATTAGTAAATTGTGTATTATTCCATAGGATTGTATTATCATTTATACAATATAGAATAGGGCTAGATGATGAACACATTGTAAAGGGGATAAAGTGAAGTCAAGGTCTATTTGGGTTGCAGAGGTCAAGGTTAGTTCTTTAAATTTTTAAATCATTTTGATTGAATTTTTATTTTGATTAAAAATTAGTTTAAATGA
The DNA here is from genome assembly GCF_009905375.1 of Apium graveolens. Lineage (NCBI taxonomy): Eukaryota > Viridiplantae > Streptophyta > Magnoliopsida > Apiales > Apiaceae > Apium > Apium graveolens. Next base: position 275,714,371 of record NC_133652.1, on the reverse strand, counting down.
GATTGATTTTATTTTGACAGACTTTTTGCTCTAGTCCTTCTACAAGGTTGTTTGATGTGCTTGGGAAAGAGAGAAGCAACGTCGCACATGCAAGTTGATCGAAGACATTTTAAATTATTCATTTTATATTTTTATAGAATTATTATTAACTTTGACTATTTGGTAAATTTTGCAGGACTAGAAGTGATGTTGACGAAGACTTTAACGTATTTGGTGCAAGAGACGTTTTCAGTAAATTATACGGTAAGTTTTTTGTATATTTTAATATCTATAATTAAACTTTAATAATTGATTTTGTTTTGGTATCTTTAGTAGGTTTGGTTGTATATCTATGTTGCAACTATGTTAGGGAGGTATTGGCGTCTCAAAAAGGACCTTGGTAGAAATGTTTTAGAATAGCTCGGTATAGTTATTAGGGTAACTTAGTATTATAGTGTTATAGTTATTAGGGTAACTTAGTGTTATACTTATTACGGTACTATATGGACTATATTATAATAAAGTGGGTTAAATATCTGGATAATATAGCATGATAAATAAGTTGTTAATAATAAAATAAGCAGTATGCCCACATCTCCAGGACCTCGGCTGTCACCTAAATAATGCATGCTTTTAGTCATGTTAAATAAAGAAATAGTTGAGTTTCTCTAAGTTATTAATCGTGCGAATCAAATAAATCCGCAATCTTTCAAATAGTTCACATATATCTTTAATTGATAACAGTTGAGTTTATGAAACAACATACTACTTCAATTCAAACTAGAGAACTACGTGGATTTGATCCCTGATTAACTAGATAGGGTACGTAGGCACCTTGAGAAAGTTTCTTATACTAGTTAATGGAAACTAGTTCAAGCTCAATCCAAAATGTAATAAACCTTTTATAAATTCAAGCATAACCACAAAATTACAATTTATTGCCCGAATCGGGGATTTCTACTTTATCATATGAATTATTAGGATCCGTTTAAAGTGTTTAAAACTGTACTATAGAGTCCTCAATTCTAATATCGTGTTTTTTGATTACGTGTTTATTAGTTAAGATATGTATAGTAATTATATGACGTATTAGTAAATTGTGTATTATTCCATAGGATTGTATTATCATTTATACAATATAGAATAGGGCTAGATGATGAACACATTGTAAAGGGGATAAAGTGAAGTCAAGGTCTATTTGGGTTGCAGAGGTCAAGGTTAGTTCTTTAAATTTTTAAATCATTTTGATTGAATTTTTATTTTGATTAAAAATTAGTTTAAATGAGATTGATTTTATTTTGACAGGCTTTTTGCTCTAGTCCTTCTACAAGGTTGTTTGATGTGCTTGGGAAAGAGAGAAGCAACGTCGCACATGCAAGTTGATCGAAGACATTTTAAATTATTCATTTTATATTTTTATAGAATTATTATTAACTTTGACTATTTGGTAAATTTTGCAGGATTAGAAGTGATGTTGACGAAGACTTTAACGTATTTGGTGCAAGAGACGTTTTCAGTAAATTATACGGTGAGTTTTATGTATATTTTAATATCTATAATTAAAATTTAATAATTGATTTTGTTTTGATATCTTTAGTAGGTTTAGTTGTATATCTATGTTGCAACTATGTTCGGGAGGTATTGGCGTCTCGAAAAGGACCTTGGTAGAAATGTTTTAGAATAGCTCGGTATAGTTATTAGGGTAACTTAGTATTATAGTGTTATAGTTATTAGGGTAACTTAGTGTTATACTTATTACGGTACTATATGGACTATATTATTATAAAGTGGGTTAAATATCTGGATAATATAGCATGATAAATAAGTTGTTAATAATAAAATAAGCAGTATGCCCACATCTCCAGGACCTCGGCTGTCACCTAAATAATGCATGCTTTTAGTCATGTTAAATAAAGAAATAGTTGAGTTTCTCTAAGTTATTAATCGTGCGAATCAAATAAATCCGCAATCTTTCAAATAAGTTCACATATATCTTGAATTGATAACAGTTGAGTTTATGAAACAACATACTACTTCAATTCAAACTAGAGAACTACGTGGATTTGATCCCTGATTAACTAAATAGGGTACGTAGGCACCTTGAGAAAGTTTCTTATACTAGTTAATGGAAACTAGCTCAAGCTCAATCCAAAATGTAATAAACCTTTTATAAATTCAAGCATAACCATAAAATTACAATTTATTCTCCGAATCGGGGATTTCTACTTTATCATATGTATTATTAGGATCCGTTTAAAGTGTTGAAAACTGTACTATAGAGTCCTCAATTCTAATATCGTGTTTTTTGATTACGTGTTTGCTAGTTAAGATATATATAGTAATTATATGACGTATTTTCTAAATTGTGTATTATTCCATAGGATTGTATTATCTTTTATACAATATAGAATAGGGCTAGATGATGAACACATTGTAAAGGGGATACTACACAGTGTTCTTGGTGATGATAAAGTGAAGTCAAGGTCTATTGGGGTTGCAAAGGTCAAGGTTAGTTCTTTAAATTCTTAAATCATTTTGATTGAATTTTTATTTTGATTAAAAGTTAGTTTAAATGAGATTGATTTTATTTTGACAGGCTTTTGCTCTAGTCCTTCTACAAGGTTGTTTGTTATGCTTGGGAAAGAGAGAGAAGCAACGTCGCACATGCAAGTTGATCGAAGACATTTTAAATTATTCATTTTATATTTTTATAGAATTATAATTAACTTTGACTATTTGGTAAATTTTGCAGGATTAGAAGTGACGTTACGAAGACTTTAACGTATTTGGTGCAAGAGACGTTTTCAGTGAATTATACGGTAAGTTTTATGTATATTTTAATATCTATAACTAAACTTTAATAATTGATTTTGTTTTGATATCTTTTGTAGGTTTGGTTGTATAACCATGTTGCAACTATGTTAGGGAGGTATTGGCGTCTCGAAAAGGACCTTGGTAGAAATTTTTTAGAATTGCTCGGTATAGTTATTAGGGTAACTTAGTATTATAGTGTTATAGTTATTAGGGTAACTTAGTGTTATATTTATTACGGTACTATATGGACTATATTATTATGAAGTGGGTTAAATATCTGGATAATATAGCATGATAAATAAGTTGTTAATAATAAAATAAGCAGTATGCCCACATCTCCAGGACCTCGACTGTCACCTAAATAATGCATGCTTTTAGTCATGTTAAATAAAGAAGTAGTTGAGTTTCTCTAAGTTATTAATCGTGCGAATCAAATAAATCCGCAATCTTTCAAATAAATTCACATATATCTTGAATTGATAACAGTTGAGTTTATGAAACAACATACTACTTCAATTCAAACTAGAGAACTACGTGGTTTTGATCCCTGATTAACTAGATGATTAACTAGATAGGGTACGTAGGCACCTTGAGAATGTTTCTTATACTAGTTAATGTAAACTAGCTCAAGCTCAATCCAAAATGTAATAAACCTTTTATAAATTCAAGCATAACCACAAAATTACAATTTGTTGCCCGAATCGAGGATTTCTACTTTATCATATGTATTATTAGGATCCGTTTAAAGTGTTGAAAACTGTACTATAGAGTCCTCAATTCTAATATCGTGTTTTTTGATTACGTGTTTACTAGTTAAGATATATATAGTAATTATATGACGTATTAGTAAATTGTGTATTATTCCATAGGATTGTATTATCTTTTATACAATATATAATAGGGCTAGATGATGAATACATTGTAAAGGGGATACTACACAGTGTTCTTGGTGATGATAAAGTGAAGTCAAGGTCTATTGGGGTTGCAAAGATCAAGGTTAGTTCTTTAAATTTTTAAATCATTTTGATTGAATTTTTATTTTGATTAGTTAGTTTAAATGAGATTGATTTTATTTTGACAGGCTTTTGCTCTAGTCCTTCTACAAGGTTGTTTGTTGTGCTTGGGAAAGAGAGAGAAGTAACGTCGCACATGCAAGTTGATCGAAGACATTTTAAATTATTCATTTTATATTTTTATAGAATTATAATTAACTTTGACTATTTGGTAAATTTTGTAGGATTAGAAGTGATGTTGACGAAGACTTTAATGTATTTGGTGCAAGAGACGTTTTCAGTAAATTATACTGTAAGTTTTATGTATATTTTAATATCTATATTTAAACTTTAATAATTGATTTTGTTTTGATATCTTTTGTAGGTTTGGTTGTATAACCATGTTGCAACTATGTTAGGGAGGTATTGGCGTCTCGAAAAAGACCTTGGTAGAAATGTTTTAGAATAGCTCGGTATAGTTATTAGGGTAACTTAGTATTAATATAGTGTTATATAGTTATTAGGGTAACTTAGTGTTATACTTATTACGGTACTATATGGACTATATTATTATGAAGTAGGTTAAATATCTGGATAATATAGCATGATAAATAAGTTGTTAATAATAAAATAAGCAGTATGCCCACTTCTCCAGGACCTCGGCTGTCACCTAAATAATGCATGCTTTTAGTCATGTTAAATAAAGAAATAGTTGAGTTTCTCTAAGTTATTAATCGTGTGAATCAAATAAATCCGCAATCTTTCAAATAAATTCACATATATCTTGAATTGATAACAGTTGAGTTTATGAAACAACATACTACTTCAATTCAAACTAGAGAACTACGTGGATTTGATCCCTGATTAACTAGATAGGGTACGTAGGCACCTTGAGAAAGTTTCTAATACTAGTTAATGGAAACTAGCTCAAGCTCAATCCAAAATATAATAAACCTTTTATAAATTCAAGCATAACCACAAAATTACAATTTATTGCCCGAATCGGGGATTTCTACTTTATCATATGTATTATTTGGATCCGTTTAAAGTGTTGATAACTGTACTATAGAGTCCTCAATTCTAATATCGTGTTTTTTGATTACGTGTTCACTAGTTAAGATATGTATAGTAATTATATGATGTATTAGTAAATTGTGTATTATTCCATAGGATTGTATTATCATTTATACAATATAGAATAGGGCTAGATGATGAACATATTGTAAAGAGGATAAAGTGAAGTCAAGGTCTATTGGGGTTGCAGAGGTCAAGTTTAGTTCTTTAAATTTTTAAATCATTTTGATTGAATTTTTATTTTTATTAAAAATTAGTTTAAATGAGATTGATTTTATTTTGACAGGCTTTTTGCTCTAGTGCTTCTACAAGGTTGTTTGATGTGCCTGGGAAAGAGAGAAGCAGCGTCACACATGCAAGTTGATCGAAGACATTTTAAATTATTCATTTTATATTTTTATAGAATTATAATTAACTTTGACTATTTGGTAAATTTTGCAGGATTAGAAGTGATGTTGACGAAGACTTTAATGTATTTGGTGCAAGAGACGTTTTCAGTAAATTATACGGTAAGTTTTATGTATATTTTAATATCTATAATTAAACTTTAATAATTGATTTTGTTTTGATATCTTTTGTAGGTTTGGTTGTATAACCATGTTACAACTATGCTAGGGAGGTATTGGCGTCTCGAAAAGGACCTTGGTAAAAATGTTTTAGAATAGCTCTGTATAGTTATTAGGGTAACTTAGTATTATAGTGTTATAGTTATTAGGGTAACTTAGTGTTATACTTATTACGGTACTATATGGACTATATTATTATGAAGTGGGTTAAATATCTGGATAATATAGCATGATAAATAAGTTGTTAATAATAAAATAAGCAGTATGCCCACATCTCCAGGACCTCGGCTGTCACCTAAATAATGCATGCTTTTAGTCATGTTAAATAAAGAAATAGTTGAGTTTCTCTAAGTTATTAATCGTGTGAATCAAATAAATCTGCAATCTTTCAAATAAGTTCACATATATCTTGAATTGATAACAGTTGAGTTTATGAAACAACATACTACTTCAATTCAAACTAGAGAACTACGTGGATTTGATCCCTGATTAACTAGATAGGGTACGTAGGCACCTTGAGAAAGTTTTTTATACTAGTTAATGGAAACTAGCTCAAGCTCAATCCAAAATGTAATAAACCTTTTATAAATTCAAGCATAACCGTAAAATTATAATTTATTGCCCGAATCGGGGATTTCTACTTTATCATATGTATTATTTGGATCCGTTTAAAGTGTTGATAACTGTACTATAGAGTCCTCAATTCTAATATCGTGTTTTTTGATTACGTGTTTACTAGTTAAGATATGTATAGTAATTATATGACGTATTAGTAAATTGTGTATTATTCCATAGGATTGTATTATCATTTATACAATATAGAATAGGGCTAGTTTTATCGTTATTAGGGTAACTTAGTGTTATACTTATTACGGTACTATATGGACTATATTATTATGAAGTGGGTTAAATACCTGGATAATATAGCATGATAAATAAGTTGTTAATAATAAAGTAAACAGTATGCCCACATCTCCAGGACCTCGTCTGTCACCTAAATAATGCATGCTTTTAGTAATGTTAAATAAAGAAATAGTTGAGTTTCTCTAAGTTATTAATCGTGCGAATCAAATAAATCCGCAATCTTTCAAATAAGTTCACATATATCTTTAATTGATAACAGTTGAGTTTATGAAACAACATACTACTTCAATTCAAGCTAGAGAACTACGTGGATTTGATCCCTGATTAACTAGATAGGGTACGTAGGCACCTTGAGAAAGTTTCTTATACTAGTTAATAGAAACTAGCTCAAGCTCAATCCAAAATGTAATAAACCTTTTATAAATTCAAGCATAACCACAAAATTACAATTTATTGCCCGAATCGGGGATTTCTACTTTATCATATGTATTATTAGGATCCGTTTAAAGTGTTGATAACTGTACTATAGATTCCTCAATTCTAATATCGTGTTTTTTGATTACGTGTTTACTAGTTAAGATATGCATAGTAATTATATGACGTATTAGTAAATTGTGTATTATTCCATAGGATTGTATTATCTTTTATACAATACAGAATAGGGCTAGATGATTAACACATTGTAAAGGAGATACTACACAGTGTTCTTGGTGATGATAAAGTGAAGTCAAGGTCTATTGGGGTTGCGGAGGTCAAGGTTAGTTCTTTAAATTTTAAAATCATTTTGATTGAATATTTATTTTGATTAAAAATTAGTTTAAATGAGATTGATTTTATATTGACAGGCTTTTGCTCTAGTCCTTCTACAAGGTTGTTTAATGTGCTTGGAAATGAGAGAAGCAACGTCGCACATGCAAGTTGATCGAAGACATTTTAAATTATTCATTTTTTATTTTTATAGAATTATAATTAACTTTGACTATTTGATAAATTTTGCAGAATTAGAAGCGATGTTGACAAAGACTTTAACGTATATGGTGCAAGAGACGTTTTCAGTAAATTATACGGTAAGTTTTATGTATATTTTAATATCTATATTTAAACTTTAACAATTGATTTTGTTTTAATATGTTTTGTTGGTTTGGTTGTATAGCCATGTTACAACTATGTTTGGGAGGTATTGGCATCTCGAAAAGGACCTTGGTAGAAATTTTTTAGAATAGCTCGGTATAGTTATTAGGGTAACTTAGTATTATAGTGTTATAGTTATTAGGGTATCTTAGTGTTATACTATATGGACTATGTTATTATGAAGTGGGTTAAATATCTGGATAATATAGCATGATAAATAAGTTGTTAATAATAAAGTAAGCAGTATGCCCACATCTGCAGGACCTCGGCTGTCTCCTAAATAAAGAAATAATTGAGTTTCTCTAAGTTATTAATCGTGCGAATCAAATAAATCCGCAATCTTTCAAATAAGTTCACATATATCTTTAATTGATAACAGTTGAGTTTATGAAACAACATACTACTTCAATTCAAACTAGAGAACTACGTGGATTTGATCCCTGATTAACTAGATAGGGTACGTAGGCACCTTGAGAAAGTTTCTTATACTAGTTAATGGAAACTAGCTCAAGCTCAATCCAAAATGCAATAAACCTTTTATAAATTCAAGCATAACCACAAAATTACAATTTATTGCCCGAATCGGGGATTTCTACTTTATCATATGTATTATTAGGATCCGTTTAAAGTGTTGATAACTGTACTATAGAGTCCTCAATTCTAATATCGTGTTTTTTGATTACGTATTTACTAGTTAAGATATGTATAGTAATTATATGACGTATTAGTAAATTGTGTATTATTCCATAGGATTGTATTATCATTTATACAATATAGAATAGGGCTAGATGATGAACACATTGTAAAGGGTATAAAGTGAAGTCAAGGTCTATTGGGTTTGCAGAGGTCAAGGTTAGTTCTTTAAATTTTTAAATCATTTTGATTGAATTTTTATTTTGATTAAAAATTAGTTTAATTGAGATTGATTTTATTTTGATAGGCTTTTGCTCTAATCCTTCTACAAGGTTGTTTGATGTGCTTGGGAAAGTGAGAAGCAACGTCGCACATGCAAGTTGATCGAACACATTTTAAATTATTCATTTTATAATTTTATAGAATTTTAATTAACTTTGACTATTTGGTAAATTTTGCAGGATTAGAAGTGATGTTGACGAAGACTTTAACGTATTTGGTGCAAGAGACATTTTCAGTAAATTATACGGTAAGTTTTATGTATATTTTAATATCTATAATTAAACTTTAATAATTGATTTTGTTTTGATATCTTTTGTAGGTTTGGTTGTATAACCATGTTGCAACTATGTTAGGGAGGTATTGGCGTCTCGAAAAGGACCATGGTAGAAATTTTTTAGAATAGCTCGGTATAGTTATTAGGGTAACTTAGTATTATAGTTTTATCGTTATTAGGGTAACTTAGTGTTATACTTATTACGGTACTATATGGACTATATTATTATGAAGTGGGTTAAATACCTGGATAATATAGCATGATAAATAAGTTGTTAATAATGAAGTAAGCAGTATGCCCACATCTCCAGGACCTCGGCTGTCACCTAAATAATGCATGCTTTTAGTAATGTTAAATAAAGAAATAGTTGAATTTCTCTAAGTTATTAATCGTGCGAATCAAATAAATCCGCAATCTTTCAAATAAGTTCACATATATCTTTAATTCATAACAGTTGAGTTTATGAAACAACATACTACTTCAATTCAAACTAGAGAACTACGTGGATTTGATCCCTGATTAACTAGATAGGGTACGTAGGCACCTTGAGAAAGTTTCTTATACTAGTTAATGGAAACTAGTTCAAGCTCAATCCAAAATGTTATAAACCTTTTATAAATTCAAGCATAACCACAAAATTACAATTTATTGCCCGAATCAGGGATTTCTACTTTATCATATGTATTATTAGGATCCGTTTAAAGTGTTGATAACTGTACTATAGAGTCCTCAATTCTAATATCGTGTTTTTTGATTACGTGTTTACTAGTTAAGATATGTATAGTAATTATATGACGTATTAGTAAATTGTGTATTATTCCATAGGATTGTATTATCTTTTATACAATATAGAATAGGGCTAGATGATGAACACATTGTAAAGGGGATACTACACAGTGTTCTTGGTGATGATAAAGTGAAGTCAAGGTCTATTGGGGTTGCAGAGGTCAAGGTTAGTTTATATTTTTAAATCATTTTTATTGAATTTTTATTTTGATTAAAAATTAGTTTAAATGAGATTGATTTTATTTTGACAGGCTTTTGCTCTAGTCCTTCTACAAGGTTGTTTGATGTGCTTGGGAAAGAGAGAAGCAACGTCGCACATGCAAGTTGATCGAAGACATTTTAAATTATTCATTTTATATTTTTATAGAATTATAATTAACTTTGACTATTTGGTAAATTTTGCAGGATTAGAAGTGATGTTGGCGAAGACATTAACGTATTTGGTGCAAGAGACGTTTTCAGTAAATTAAACGGTAAGTTTTATGTATATTTTAATATCTATAATTAAACTTTAATAATTGATTTTGTTTTGATATCTTTTGTAGGTTTGGGTGTATTAAAGGACCTAGGTAGAACTTTTTTAGAATAGCTCGTTATCGTTATTAGGGTAACTTAGTGTTATAGTGTTATAGTTATTAGGGTAACTTAGTGTTATACTTATTACGGTACTATATGAACTATATTATTATGAAGTGGGTTAAATATCTATATACTGTAGAATGATGAATAAGTTGTTAATAATAAAGTAAGCAGTATGCCTACATGTCCGGGACCTCGGCTGTCACCTAAATAATGCATTCTCTTTAGTCCTGTTAAATAAAGAAATGAATACCTAAATCTACCACCTATGATATATTATAATCTTGTAAATTTTGAAACAAAATCTTATAGTTCCTCTAATTTATTAATCGCGCGGATCAAATAAATCCGAAATCTTTCAAAGAAGTTCACATATATCTTTAATTGATTACAGTTGAGTTTATGAAACAATATACTACCTGAAAGTAGAGAACTACGCGGATTTGTAGGCACCTTGATAAAGTTTCTTATACTAGTTAATGGAAACTAGCTCAAGCTCAATCCAAAATGTAATAAACCTTTTATAAATTCAAGCATAACCACAAAATTGCAATTTACTGCCTGAATCGGGGAGTTCTACTTTATCATATGTATTATTAGGATCCGTTTAAAGTGTTGATAACTGTACTATAGAGTCCTCAATTCGAATATCGTGTTTTTTGATTACGTGTTTACTAGTTAAGATATGTATAGTAATTATATGACGTATTAGTAAATTGTGTATTATTCCATAGGATTGTATTATCTTTTATACAATATAGAATAGGGCTAGATGATGAACACATTGTAAAGGGGATACTACACAGTGTTCTTGGTGATGATAAAGTGAAGTCAAGGTCTATTGGGGTTGCAGAGGTCAAGGTTAGTTCTTTATATTTTTAAATCATTTTGATTGAATTTTTATTTTGATTAAAAATTAGTTTAAATGAGATTGATTTTATTTTGACAGGCTTTTGCTCTAGTCCTTCTACAAAGTTGTTTGATGTGCTTGGGAAAGAGAGAAGGAACGTCGCACATGCAAGTTGATCGAAGACATTTTAAATTATTCATTTTATATTTTTATAGAATTATAATTAACTTTGACTATTTGGTAAATTTTGCAGGATTAGAAGTGATGTTGACGAAGACTTTAACGTATTTGGTGCAAGAGTCGTTTTCAGTAAATTATACGGTAAGTTTTATGTATATTTTAATATCTATAATTAAACTTTAATAATTGATTTTGTTTTGATATCTTTTGTAGGTTTGGTTGTATAACCATGTTGCAACTATGTTAGGGAGGTATTGGTGTCTCGAAAAGGACCTTGGTAGAAATGTTTTAGAATAGCTCGGTATAGTTATTAGGGTAATTTAGTATTATAGTGTTATAGTTATTAGGGTAACTTAGTGTTATACTTATTACGGTACTATATGGACTATATTATTATGAAGCGGGTTAAATATCTGGATAATATAGCATGATAAATAAGTTGTTAATAATAAAATAAGCAGTATGCCCACATCTCCAGGACCTCGGCTATCACCTAAATAATGCATGCTTTTAGTCATGTTAAATAAAGAAATAGTTGAGTTTCTCTAAGTTATTAATCGTGCGAATCAAATAAATCCGCAATCTTTTAAATAAGTTCACATATATCTTTAATTGATAACAGTTGAGTTTATGAAACAACATACTACTTTAATTCAAACTAGAGAACTACGTGGGTTTGATCCCTGATTAACTAGATAGGGTACGTAGGCACCTTGAGAAAGTTTCTTATACTAGTTAATGGAAACTAGCTCAAGCTCAATCCAAAATGTAATAAACCTTTTATAAATTCAAGCATAACCACAAAATTACAATTTATTGCCCGAATCGGGGATTTCTACTTTATCATATGTATTATTAAGATCTGTTTAAAGTGTTGATAACTGTACTATAGAGTCCTCAATTCTAATATCGTGTTTTTTGATTACGTGTTTACTAGTTAAGATATGTATAGTAATTATATGACGTATTAGTAAATTTTGTATTATTCCATAGGATTGTATTATCTTTTATACAATATAGAATAGGGCTAGATGATGAACACATTGTAAAGGGGATACTACACAGTGTTCTTGGTGATGATAAAGTGAAGTCAAGGTCTATTGGGGTTGCAGAGGTCAAGCTTAGTTCTTTATATTTTTAAATCATTTTGATTGAATTTTTATTTTGATTAAAAATTAGTTTAAATGAGATTGATTTTATTTTGACAGGCTTTTGCTCTAGTCCTTCTACAAGGTTGTTTGATGTGCTTGGGAAAGAGAGAAGCAACGTCGCACATGCAAGTTGATCGAAGACATTTTAAATTATTCATTTTATATTTTTATAAAATTATAATTAACTTTGATTATTTGATAAATTTTGCAGGATTATAAGTGATGGTGACGAAGACATTTACGTATTTGGTGCAAGAGACGTTTTCAGTAAATTAAACGGTAAGTTTTATGTATATTTTAATATCTATAATTAAACTTTAATAATTGATTTTGTTTTGATATCTTTTGTAGGTTTGGTTGCATAAACATGTTGCAACTATGTTAGGGAGGTATTGGCGTCTCGAAAAGGACCTTGGTAGAAATTTTTTAGAATAGCTCGGTATAGTTATTAGGGTAACTTAGTACTATAGTGTTATAGTTATTAGGGTAACTTAGTGTTATACTTATTACGGTACTATATGGACTATATTATTATGAAGTGGGTTAAATATCTGGATAATATACCATGATAAATAAGTTGTTAATAATAAAGTAAGCAGTATGCCCACATCTCCAGGACCTCGGCTGTCACCTAAATAATGCATGCTTTTAGTCATGTTAAATATAGAAATAATTGAGTTTCTCTAAGTTATTAATCATGCGAATCAAATAAATCCGCAATCTTTCAAATAAGTTCACATATATCTTGAATTGATAACAGTTGAGTTTATGAAACAACATACTACTTCAATTCAAACTAGAGAACTACATGGATTTATCCCTGATTAACTAAATAGGGTACGTAGGCACCTTGAGAAAGTTTCTTATACTAGTTAATGGAAACTAGCTCAAGCTTAATCCAAAATGTAATAAACCTTTTATAAATTCAAGTATAACCACAAAATTACAATTTATTGCCCGAATCGGGGATTTCTACTTTATCATATGTATTATTAGGATCCGTTTAAAGTGTTGAAAACTGTACTATAGAGTCCTCAATTCTAATATCGTGTTTTTTGATTACGTGTTTACTAGTTAAGATATATATAGTAATTATATGACGTATTAGTAAATTGTGTATTATTCCATAGGATTGTATTATCTTTTATACAATGTAGAATAGGGCTAGATGATGAACACATTGTAAAGGGGATACTACACAGTGTTCTTGGTGATGATAAAGTGAAGTCAAGGTCTATTGGGGTTGCAAAGGTCAAGGTTAGTTCTTTAAATTTTTAAATCATTTTGATTGAATTTTTATTTTGATTAAAAGTTAGTTTAAATGAGATTGATTTTATTTTGACAGGCTTTTGCTCTAGTCCTTCTACAAGGTTGTTTGATGTGCTTGGGAAAGAGAGAGAAGCAACTTCGCACATGCATGTTGATCGAAGACATTTTAAATTATTCATTTTATATTTTTATAGAATTATAATTAACTTTGACTATTTGGTTAATTTTGCAGGATTAGAAGTGATGTTGACGAAGACTTTAACCTATTTGGTGCAAGAGACGTTTTCAGTAAATTATATGGTAAGTTTTATGTATATTTTAATATCTATAATTAAACTTTAATAATTGATTTTGTTTTGATATCTTTTGTAGGTTTGTTTGTATAACCATGTTGCAACTATGTTAGGGTGGTATTGGCGTCTCGAAAAGGACCTTGGTAGAAATTTTTTAGAATAGCTCGGTATAGTTATTAGGGTAACTTAGTATTATAGTGTTATACTTATTAGGGTAACTTAGTGTTATACTTATTACGGTACTATATGGACTATATTATTATGAAGTGGGTTAAATATCTGGATAATATAGCATGATAAATAAGTTGTTAATAATAAAATAAGCAGTATGCCCACATCTCCAGGACCTAAATAATGCATGCTTTTAGTCATGTTAAATAAAGAAATAGTTGAGTTTCTCTAAGTTATTAATCGTGCGAATCAAATAAATCCGCAATCTTTCAAATAAGTTCACATATATCTTTAATTGATAACAGTTGAGTTTATGAAACAACATACTACTTCAATTCAAACTAGAGAACTACGTGGATTTGATCCCTGATTAACTAGATAGGGTACGTAGGCCCCTTGAGAAAGTTTCTTATACTAGTTAATGGAAACTTGCTCAAGCTCAATCCAAAATGTAATAAACCTTTTATAAATTCAAGCATAACCATAAAATTACAATTTATTGCCCGAATCGGGGATTTGTACTTTATCATATGTATTATTAGGATCCGTTTAAACTGTTGATAACTGGACTATAGAGTCCTCAATTCTAATATCGTGTTTTTTGATTACGTGTTTACTGGTTAAGATATGTATATTAATTATATTACGTATTAGTAAATTGTGTATTATTCCATAGGATTGTATTATCATTTATACAATATAGAATAGGGCTAGATGATGAACATATTGTAAATAGGATAAAGTGAAGTCAAGGTCTATTGGGGTTGCAGAGGTCAAGGTTAGTTCTTTAAATTTTTAAATCATATTGATTGAATTTTTATTTTGATTAAAAATTAGTTTAAATGAGATTGATTTTATTTTGACAGGCTTTTTGCTCTAGTCCTTCTACAAGGTTGTTTGATGTGCTTGGGAAAGAGAGAAGCAACGTCGCACATGCAAGTTGATCGAAGACATTTTAAATTATTCATTTTATATTTTTATAGAATTATAATTAACTTTGACTATTTGGTAAATTTTGCAGGATTAGAAGTGATGTTGACGAAGACTTTAAAGTATTTGGTGCAAGAGACGTTTTCAGTAAATTATACGGTAAGTTTTATGTATATTTTAATATCTATAATTAAACTTTAATAATTGATTTTGTTTTGATATCTTTTGTAGGTTTGGTTGTATAACCATGTTGCAACTATGTTAGGGAGGTATTGGCGTCTCGAAAAGGACCTTGGTAGAAATTTTTTAGAATAGCTCGGTATAGTTATTAGGGTAACTTAATATTATAGTGTTATAGTTATTACGGTAACTTAGTGTTATACTTATTACGGTACTATATGCACTATATTATTATGAAGTGGGTTAAATATCTGTATAATATAGCATGATAAATAATTTGTTAATAATAAAATAAGCAGTATGCCCACATCTCCAGGACCTCGGCTGTCACCTAAATAATGCATGCTTTTAGTCATGTTAAATAAAGAAATAGTTGAGTTTCTCTAAGTTATTAATCGTGCGAATCAAATAAATCCGCAATCTTTCAAATAGTTCACATATATTTTTAATTGATAACAGTTGAGTTTATGAAACAACATACTACTTCAATTCAAACTAGAGAACTATGTGGATTTGATCCCTGATTAACTAGATAGGGTACGTAGGCACCTTGAGAAAGTTTCTTATACTAGTTAATGGAAACTAGCTCAAGCTCAATCCAAAATGTAATAAACCTTTTATAAATTCAAGCATAACCACAAAATTACAATTTATTGCCCGAATCGGGGATTTCTACTTTATCATATGTATTATTAGGATCCGTTTAAAGTGTTGATAACTGTACTATAGAGTCCTCAATTCTAATATCGTGTTTTTTGATTACGTGTTTACTAGTTAAGATATGTATAGTAATTATATTACGTATTAGTAAATTGTGTATTATTCCATAGGATTGTATTATCATTTATATAATATAGAATAAGGCTAGATGATGAACACATTGTAAAGAGGATAAAGTGAAGTCAAGGTCTATTGGGGTTGCAGAGGTCAAGGTTAGTTCTTTAAATTTTTAAATCATTTTGATTGAATTTTTATTTTGATTAAAAATTAGTTTAAATGAGATTGATTTTATTTTGACAGGCTTTTTGCTCTAGTCCTTCTACAAGGTTGTTTGATGTGCTTGGGAAAGAGAGAAGCAACATCACACATTGATCGAAGACATTTTAAATTATCCATTTTATATTTTTATAGAATTATAATTAACTTTGACTATTTGGTAAATTTTGCAGGATTAGAAGTGATGTTGACGAAGACTTTAACGTATTTGGTGCAAGAGACGTTTTCAGTAAATTATATGGTAAGTTTTATATATATTTTAATATCTATAATTAAACTTTAATAATTGATTCTGTTTTGATATCTTTTGGAGGTTTGGTTGTATAACCATGTTGCAACTATGTTAGGGAGGTATTGGCATCTCGAAAAGGACCTTGGTAGAAATTTTTTAGAATAGCTCGGTATAGTTATTAGGGTAACTTAGTATTATAGTGTTATACTTATTAGGGTAACTTAGTGTTATACTTATTACGGTACTATATGGACTATATTATTATGAAGTGGGTTAAATATCTGGATAATATAGCATTATAATAAGTTGTTAATAATAAAATAAGCAGTATGCCCACATCTCCAGGACCTCGGTTGTCACCTAAATAATGCATACTTTTAGTCATGTTAAATAAAGAAATAATTGAGTTTCTCTAAGTTATTAATCGTGCGAATCAAATAAATCCGCAATCTTTCAAATAAGTTCACATATATCTTTAATTGATAACAGTCGAGTTTATGAAACAACATACTACTTCAATTCAAACTAGAGAACTATGTGGATTTGATCCCTGATTAACTAGATAGGGTACGTAGGCACCTTGAGAAAGTTTCTTATACTAGTTAATGGAAACTAGCTCAAGCTCAATCCAAAATGTAATAAACCTTTTATAAATTCAAGCATAACCACAAAATTACAATTTATTGCCCGAATTGGGGATTTGTACTTTATCATATGTATTATTAGGATTCGTTTAAACTGTTGATAACTGTACTATAGAGTCCTCAATTCTAATATCTTGTTTTTTGATTACGTGTTTACTAGTTAAGATATGTATAGTAATTATATTACATATTAGTAAATTGTGTATTATTCCATAGGATTGTATTATCATTTATACAATATAGAATAGGGCTAGATGATGAACACATTGTAAAGAGGATAAAGTGAAGTCAAGGTCTATTGGGGTTGCAGAGGTCAAGGTTAGTTCTTTAAATTTTTAAATCATTTTGATTGAATTTTTGTTTTGATTAAAAATTAGTTTAAATGAGATTGATTTTATTTTGACAGGCTTTTTGCTCTAGTCCTTCTACAAGGTTGTTTGATGTGCTTGGGAAAGAGAGAAGCAACGTCGCACATGAAAGGAATATGTCCTAAGTCCAATCATGTATTAGGATTTAGGAATAACTTTTATGTAATCTGTTTTGATTTCATTGATAATAATAAAGACTTGTTTTGTTTTTATTACAGGTTTTATCTATTTAAGTGTTTAAATAAGATATACCATAGTTTAGAGTAAAGCTTTTTATGGATTATGATGAGATCATAATAGTGAGACCTAAAAAGATGATAACTCTAAACTTAAATAGTTCCTAATCATAGGATTACTAACTGGTAATTAATAATCCGCAAAGATCGGTACATACTATGCATACTTCATTATGAAGGATGTCTGTTCTCATAGACATTTGTGTGGTGACACTATAGCTAGTATGTAGGTGCTTATTATAGAATAAGTTCACTGAACATGACTCGCCCAGCTGAACAACTGATGGAGTTCACTCACGTGTCAGCAGTTGTTCGCTTAGTGATAGTTGTACAAGTATCCTTAGACTTGAGGTCATCATAGTCATCTTGTGTACACTGAACTATGCTTTGGTTTAGTTCTTAGTCTCCAGGGACAATTATTAGGGCTCTTCTGGGTATAGGAATTTGTACACGAAGATAGTGTATGATCAATAAAGGATCTACCCCTTCCAGTGAAGGAAGCGAATGTTCAAGGCTGATCCACTTATGCTAGTTCAGGAATCTCTGGCCAGAGTGAATGAAATTAGAAAGGAGTTTCTAATTTGCATAGAACTACGCATAGTGAATGGTAAGCAAGTGATTAAATTAGATAGGCTTGACACGAGATCCATGCCTTGTATTTAATCGGGACATTGTAGGGTAGAAGGAGTTTATTGTACGGTAACTATTCACTGACAGGTTCTTGGTATTCTAAGCAGTGAATTCATATTATCCGGATAGTCGCGATATGTTGAGAAGCATCACTCACGATGTAGAATAAATGTGATTAATTAATTAATCATATTTAATAAATTAGAGAATTTATATAAATAATGATAAAATAGTTTTATTATTATTTATTTCTACTACCGGCTTAATATTGAACCTACATGGTCACACCATAAAAAGAGAATGATTTTATGGTGGAGGAATTAATTAATAATGGCTAAAAATTATTTATTTATGAAATAAATAATTAATTGGCAAATTTAATAATTGATTAAATGAGATTTAATTGATTATAAATTAATTAAGAAAAGTTCTTAATATTATTAATTAAGGATTTAATTTTTGGAAATTAAATCAAGAGAGAGAATTAATTCTAAAGTGTTTAGAAAAAGGATTAATAATTAAAATGTATTTTAATTATTAATGAGAATAATAAATGGGATAATAATAATAATATTTATGGGAAAAATTTTAACTGAAAATTTTGCCTATAAATACACTATTATAGACCCTATTTTTATTCCAATCCCAGAAACCCAAAAGTTTCAGAAAACCAAATTCTCTCCACCTCCTCCTCCTCCTAAAAGTCATTTTCTTGGTGGATACCGGTGGAGTGCTTCACACTTGAGGAGCAACTGCTAAGGATCTCTGATCGTTGTCTCCGATTAATATTTAAAAGGTTAGATTCGATCTCTCGAATTTTTATTCACGATTTATATGCTTTTATTCGGATTTTGTGTGTGTAAAAGTGTTTTGCCATGCCCCGCTGCGTTAAAAATCCAACAATGGTATCAGAGCATAGGTTGTATGCATATAGATCTGTGGTAAAAATTTCAGAATTTTATATGCTTGTATGAATTAATTATGATTTTTACAAGTTATATTATGGATTAATTTTGTCTGATGAGAAATCGTTTCTCAGAATAATTTTGAATGTTGATCTGGGTTCTACAAGTGTTGTAGATCGTCTGGGTATTTTTTTCATAATTTTAGGATGTATAGATTTTTTATTATTAATTTTTGAAGTTCTTACAATTAAATTCGTAATTAAATAAGTATAAATATATGTATATATAGTAAATATATATGTTTGTATTGTATATGCTCTGCTGCTGTTTTGTCTGCTGTGCTGCACGGAAGACAAAGAAGACAGAGATGTCAGGCACGGATATCGAGACGATGTCAGGCGGCTGCTGTAAAGAAAAAAAAAAGAATTTATAGGGGTGTAAAGCATTCACGGAATGCGTTACACCCTTTAATGGCTTAAAAGGGGTGTAACGCATCACCGAAATGCGTTACAGGGCTTGTAACGCGTTCCTGTAATGCGTTACAGCCCTCTGTTGATTTTAAAATTGATTTTCTGGGAGTTTCGTAACTCCGTTTTGGGCGTGCAATATACCGTTGGATTCGTTTTTCCGAGACGGATCTAATGGAGTGATCAATTTTAGTTTATATAAAAGTTTTGAACTGTTTATATTTCCATGAAGTGTTTTTAAGCTGTTTTTTACTGTTTTAGTTGCTTTTAAATGCTTCATGTGATACATAGAGATGTATAATGCTTAGACGAATGTGCTAGATTATGTAACATGCCTACCTTGATGTTTATTCATGTTTATATATGTGATATATGCTTAGTTTATCATGCGATGATAGATTTAGGTGAACTTGAATGAACATAAGGCGTTTGTTAGACAACCTAGTATAGTGAAATTGTTTCATAACCTTAATAACAATATTATGAATACAATCATGAGATTCTTGTGTTTGTGAAACACGTAATTGAATATGAATTTTCGATATGAGAGAAATGATGATTCTGTCAACAACAGATTTCTATCTGTAAGAAAGGGTTATTAAGTGACGCCTCTTGACAATGCTCCACCCGATCTGGGAATCGTCTGATTATTGATTATTGATTTGAAATATTTAATTTAAAAGGAAGAATCTCTTTATAATATGATTATGATTGTAACGTAATATAATCCCTCTAAAATTAAATAATATCAAGTAGTAATTGGCCAATGATACAACGGGCTTGTGTCGGTCATAGCCTTCCAACATGATAGAAAAGTAGTTCTTATTTTTGAATCATTGTCGGTTCGTGCTACAGCCGAGGGCTTTGATTTCGAAATAAGAAATACTTGTCTGTTACATAGAGATGTGTACATTGAATAAGAATCTAAAGGTCGGTACGTGCTACAGCCGTGGGCCTTTGGGGACTGATTCAACTGTACGGAATGTTGGGTTAGACTTGACTTAGAATATTGAGTTTGTTGTGCTACAGCCGAGACTCAATTATTCAAGAGGCTAAAGTTTGATTAGGGAATAACATGAGATGTAATTGACAAGAGTTGTCTGCCTATTGAACATTGCATAGCGGTTCGTGCTACAGTCGGAGTTGTGTAATGGAATGTAGGATCCCTATTCCCACTAGCATTATGAATGCTTAATTTTTCATGTAGGGGGTTGAATAAATTAGGAAAACTAGTGGGAGCCACTTATGAATAAAGACCCGATTCATATAGTGTTTTGAAATGAAATCGAATATTTGCTAAGTGTTGTTATGTGTTTATCATTTACAGATTTACTTTGTACGTTATGTCTTCTACACTATCACTCAGGAGCATACTGGATGCTCACAAATTGACTGGTCCTAATTATGCTGACTGGCTTCGAAACTTGAGAATTGTTCTCAGGATTGAGAAGCTGGAATACGTGATTGACTCACCTAAGCCTACTGAACCTGCTAGTGATGCACATAATGATGAACATATTGTGTATCGTAAGTGGATAGATGATGCAAATGTTGCTCAATGCATCATGCTAGCTTCCATGAACATTGAGCTACAGAAGCAACATGAGCATATGGATGCTCACACTATCCTCATGCATCTATAAGAGTTGTATGATGTGGCAGGGAGGACAGCTCGATATGAGATATCGAAGGAGCTGTTCGGGTGTAGGATGTCTGAGGGATCATCTGTGAATGACCATGTACTTAAGATGATCAATTTGATTGAACGTCTTGGACAACTTGGTTTTACCATGGATGGGGAGCTGAGCCAAGACTTGGTCTTGCAATCGCTTTCGAGTTCGTTCTCGCAGTTTGTTGTGAACTTTCACATGAATAAGTTGGATGTCAGCCTGCCTGAACTCCACAACATGTTGAAGACTGCAGAATCGAATTTTCCCCCTAAGAAGAGTTCTGTTCTTCTAATTGGTGAAGGTTCCAATCCTAAGAAAAGGAAGAGGAACTCTTCCAAGAAGAAGAAAGTAGGTGAGAAAATGCCGGTTCCACCAAAAGCTGAAGACCCCAAGAGCAAAGTTGTTTGCTTTCACTGTAACAAGGTGGGGCACTGGAAGAGGAACTGCAAGGTTTACCTTGCAGAATTGAAGAAGAAGGGTAGTGAGACTACCGCTTCTGATTCAGGTATGTTCATGATAGAAGTGAATATGTCATTTCTACTTGGGTATTAGATACCGCCTGTGGTTCTCATATCTGCAATTTGTTGCAGGGACCAAGGAGAAGTAGGACTCTTGAGGAAGAGGAGGTGATTCTACTGATGGAAATGGAGCAAGAGTTGCTGCTGTAGATGTAGAATCATTTCATTTACATATGCCTACGGGCAAGACTATTGTTTGAAATAATTGTTATTTTGTTCCCTCAATTGTGAGGAATATTATTCCCATGTTAGACTTGGCTGGATTTTTCATTTATTATTGAGAATAATGAATGATTTATTCTTAGAGATAATATTCTTTATGGACGTGGTGCTTTAAATAATGGTCTGTATGTATGTGACATAATTTATTTCAGATTGAACAAACTAGTAAAAGAAAAGGGATGATGAAAATCTCACTTTGTAGTGGCAATGCAGTCTCCATTTAGTGGACATGGAGAGAGGGCTGCAGATTTGCTAGGAATGGTACACACAGATGTATGTGGACCAATGTCTACGCAAGCCATGGGTGGATTTTCATACTTCATTACTTTCATAGATGATAGATCTGGATTCGGATAATGTGTTTGATGAAACACAAGTCTGAGGCCTTTGAAAAGTTCAAAGAATATAAGTATGAAGTGGAGAAACAACCAAACATAGTATTATAACTCTTCGATCAGATCGAGGTGGTGAATACTTTGATGGAGTGTTTCTAGATTATCTCAAAGAAAATGGTATAGTCTCCCAGTGGACTCCTCCAAATTGGTATCTGAAAGGAGAAATCGAACTCTGTTAGACATAGTTCGGTCCATGATGAGCTATGCAAATCTTCCAGTATTCCTATGGGGTTATGCATTGGAAACCTCGGCATATTTACTGAATATGGTGCCTTCCAAATCTGTTCCTCAAACTTCATATGAGATATGGAAAGTAAGGAAACTGAGTCTTAAACACGTTAAGATTTGGGGATGTCTAGCTTATGTCAAAAAAGTTGACCCAGATAAGCTGGAATATCGATCCGTAAAATGTAGTTTTGTGGGATATCCTAAAGAGATTTTAGGGTATTACTTTTACACCGATCATCGGGTGTTTGTATCCAGACATGCTACCTTCTTGGAAAAGGAGTTTATCCTTGAAGGAAACAGTGGGAGCAAAATTGAACTTGATGAAGTTCAAGAAGCACAAACTACTACAGATCAAATGGAAACACCTGTTCTGACTGAACAACCTTTTGTGGAACAGCCCATTCATAGACCAGGGAGAGTGTCTCGCCAACCTGAGAGGTAATATGGCCTTGTCATTGAGAATGACAATGAGTTGTCGATCATTGATGATGACGACCCTGTAACCTATAATGAGGCTATGAGTAGTGTTGACTTAGAGAAATGGCATAGTGCCATGAAATCCAGAATGGAATCTATGTATACGGTATACAAAAGATAGATTATAGCAGATGGCCAGGTGGAGACCTATAAGGCCAGGCTTGTGGCAAAAGGATTCAAACAAAGGCAATGGATTGACTTTGATGAAACCTTTTACCTGTAGCCCTGTTAAAATCAGTTCGGATTTTGCTTAATATGGTTTAAAGCAAGCTTCTCGAAAGATGGAACATTCGTTTTGATGAGACAATCAAAGAGTTTGATTTTATCAAAAACGTGGATGAACCATGCGTCTACAAAAGGGTTAGTGGGAGCGCGGTAACATTTCTTGTTTTGATATCTTTTGTAGATTTGGTTGTATAACCATGTTGCAACTATGTTAGGGAGGTATTGACGTCTCGAAAAGGACCTTGGTAGAAATTTTTTAGAATAGCTCGGTATAGTTATTAGGCTAACTTAGTTTATAGTGTTATATTTATAAGGGTAACTTAGTGTTATACTTATTACGGTACTATATGGAATATATTATTATAAAGTGGGTTAAATATCTGGATAATATAGCATGATAAATAAGTTGTTAATAATAAAATAAGCAGTATGCCCACATCTCCTCGGCTGTCACCTAAATAATGCATGCTTTTAGTCATGTTAAATAACGAAATAGTTGAGTTTCTCTAAGTTATTAATCGTGCGAATCAAATAAATCCGCAATCTTTCAAATAAATTCACATATATCTTGAATTGATAACAATTGAGTTTATGAAACAACATACTACTTCAATTCAAACTAGAGAACTACGTGGATTTGATCCCTGATTAACTAGATGATTAACTAGATAGGGTACGTAGGCACCTTGAGAAAGTTTCTTATACTCGTTAATGGAAACTAGCTCAAGCTCAATCCAAAATGTAATAAACCTTTTATAAATTCAAGCATAACCACAAAATTACAATTTATTGCCCGAATCGGGGATTTGTACTTTATCATATGTATTATTAGGATCCGTTTAAACTGTTGATAACTGTACTATAGAGTCCTCAATTCTAATATCGTGTTTTTTGATTACGTGTTTACTAGTTAAGATATGTATAGTAATTATATTACGTAATAGTAAATTGTGTATTATTCCATAGGATTGTATTATCATTTATACAATATAGAATAGGGCTAGATGATGAACACATTGTAAATAGGATAAAGTGAAGTCAAGGTCTATTCGGGTTGCAGAGGTCAAGGTTAGTTCTTTAAATTTTTAAATCATATTGATTGAATTTTTATTTTGATTAAAAATTAGTTTAAATGAGATTGATTTTATTTTGACAGGCTTTTTGCTCTAGTCCTTCTACAAGGTTGTTTGATGTGCTTGGGAAAGAGAGAAGCAACGTCGCACATGCAAGTTGATCGAAGACATTTTAAATTATTCATTTTATATTTTTATAGAATTATAATTAACTTTGACTATTTGGTAAATTTTGCAGGATTAGAAGTGATGTTGACGAAGACTTTAAAGTATTTGGTGCAAGAGACGTTTTCAGTAAATTATACGATAAGTTTTATGTATATTTTAATATCTATAATTAAACTTTATTAATTGATTTTGTTTTGATATCTTTTATAGGTTTGGTTGTATAACCATGTTGCAACTATGTTAGGGAGGTATTGGCGTCTCGAAAAGGACCTTGGTAGAAATTTTTTAGAATAGCTCGGTATAGTTATTAGGGTAACTTAATATTATAGTGTTATAGTTATTAGGGTAACTTAGTGTTATACTTATTACGGTACTATATGCACTATATTATTATGAAGTGGGTTAAATATCTGTATAATATAGCATGATAAATAATTTGTTAATAATAAAATAAGCAGTATGCCCACATCTCCAGGACCTCGGCTGTCACCTAAATAATGCATGCTTTTAGTCATGTTAAATAAAGAAATAGTTGAGTTTCTCTAAGTTATTAATCGTGCGAATCAAATAAATCCGCAATCTTTCAAATAGTTCACATATATCTTTAATTGATAACAGTTGAGTTTATGAAACAACATACTACTTCAATTCAAACTAGAGAACTACGTGGATTTGATCCCTGATTAACTAGATAGGGTACGTAGGCACCTTGAGAAAGTTTCTTATACTAGCTCAAGCTCAATCCAAAATGTAATAAACCTTTTATAAATTCAAGCATAACCACAAAATTACAATTTATTGACCGAATCGGGGATTTCTACTTTATCATATGTATTATTAGGATCTGTTTAAAGTGTTGAAAACTGTACTATAGAGTCCTCAATTCTAGATCGTGTTTTTTTATTACGTGTTTACTAGTTAAAATATGTATAATAATTATATGACGTATTAGTAAATTGTGTATTATTCCATAGGATTGTATTATCATTTATACAATATAGAATAGGGCTAGATGATGAACACATTGTAAAGGGGATAAAGTGAAGTCAAGGTCTATTGGGGTTGCAGAGGTCAAGGTTAGTTCTTTAAATTTTTAAATCATTTTGATTGAATTTTTATTTTGATTAAAAATTAGTTTAAATGAGATTGATTTTATTTTGACAGGATTTTTGCTCTAGTCCTTCTACAAGGTTGTTTGATGTGCTTGGGAAAGAGAGAAGCAACGTCGCACATGCAAGTTGATCGAAGACATTTTAAATTATTCATTTTATATTTTTATAGAATTATAATTAACTTTGACTATTTGGTAAATTTTGCAGGATTAGAAGTGATGTTGACGAAGACTTTAACGTATTTGGTGCAAGAGACGTTTTCAGTAAATTATACGGTAAGTCTTATGTATATTTTAATATCTATAATTAAACTTTAATAATTGATTTTGTTTTGATATCTTTTGTAGGTTTGGTTGTATAACCATGTTGCAACAATGTTAGGGAGGTATTGGCGTCTCGAAAAGGACCTTGGTAGAAATGTTTTAGAATAGCTCGTTATAGTTATTAGGGTAACTTAGTATTATAGTGTTATAGTTATTAGGGTAACTTAGTGTTATACTTATTACGGTACTATATGGACTATATTATTATGAAGTGGGTTAAATATCTGGATAATATAGCATGATAAATAAGTTGTTAATAATAAAATAAGCAGTATGCCCACATCTCTAGGACCTCGGCTGTCACCTAAATAATGCATGCTTTTACTCATGTTAAATAAAGAAATAGTTGAGTTTCTCTAAGTTATTAATCGTGCGAATCAAATAAATCCGCAATCTTTCAAATAAGTTCACATATATCTTTAATTGATAACAGTTGAGTTTATGAAACAACATACTACTTCAATTCAAACTAGAAAATTATGTGGATTTGATCCCTGATTAACTAGATAGGGTACGTAGGCACCTTGAGAAAGTTTCTTATACTAGTTAATGGAAACTAGCTCAAGCTCAATCCAAAATGTAATAAACCTTTTATAAATTCAAGCATAACCACAAAATTACAATTTATTGGCCGAATCGGGGATTTCTACTTTATCATATGTATTATTAGGATCCGTTAAAAGTGTTGATAACTGTACTATAGAGTCCTCAATTCTAATATCGTGTTTTTTGATTACGTGTTTACTAGTTAAGATATGTATAGTAATTATATTATGTAATAGTAAATTGTGTATTATTCCATAGGATTGTATTATCATTTATACAATATAGAATAGGGCTAGATAATGAACACATTGTAAAGAGGATAAAGTGAAGTCAAGGTCTATTGGGGTTGCAGAGGTCAAGGTTAGTTCTTTAAATTTTTAAATCATTTTGATTGAATTTTTATTTTGATTAAAAATTAGTTTAAATGAGATTGATTTTATTTTGACATGCTTTTTGCTCTAGTCCTTCTACAAGGTTGTTTGATGTGCTTGGGACAGAGAGAAGCAACGTCGCACATGCAAGTTGATCGAAGACATTTTAAATTATTCATTTTATATTTTTATATAATTATAATTAACTTTGACTATTTGGTAAATTTTGCAGGATTAGAAGTGATGTTGACGAAGACTTTCACGTATTTGGTGCAAGAGACGTTTTCAGTAAATTATATGGTAAGTTTTATGTATATTTTAATATCTATAATTAAACTTTAATAATTGATTTTATTTTGATATCTTTTGTAGGTTTGGTTGTATAACCATGTTGCAACTATGTTAGGGAGGTATTGGCGTCTCGAAAAGGACCTTGGTAGAAATTTTTTAGAATAGCTCGGTATAGTTATTAGGGTAACTTAGTGTTATACTTATTACGGTACTATATGGACTATATTATTATGAAGTGGGTTAAATATCTGGATAATATAGCATGATAAATAAGTTGTTAATAATAAAATAAGCAGTATGCCCACATCTCCAGGACCTCGGCTGTCACATAAATAATGCATGCTTTTATCCATGTTAAATAAAGAAATAGTTGAGTTTCTCTAAGTTATTAATCGTTCGAATCAAATAAATCCGCAATCTTTCAAATAAGTTCACATATATCTTTAATTGATAACAGTTGAGTTTATGAAACAACATACTACTTCAATTCAAACTAGAGAACTACGTGGATTTGATCCCTGATTAACTAGATAGGGTACGTAGGCACCTTGAGAAAGTTTAATATACTAGTTAATGGAAACTAGCTCAAGCTCAATCCAAAATGTAATAAACCTTTTATAAATTCAAGCATAACCACAAAATTACAATTTATTGCCCGAATCGGGGATTTGTACTTTATCATATGTATTATTAGGATCCGTTTAAACTGTTGATAACTGTACCATAGAGTCCTCAATTCTAATATCGTGTTTTTTGATTACGTGTTTACTAGTTAAGATATGTATAGTAATTATATTACGTTTTAGTAAATTGTGTATTATTCCATAGGATTGTATTATCATTTATATAATATAGAATAGGGCTAGATGATGAACACAATGTAAAGAGGATAAAGTGAAGTCAAGGTCTATTGGGGTTGTAGAGGTCAAGGTTAGTTCTTTAAATTTTTAAATCATTTTGATTGAATTTTTATTTTGATTAAAAATTAGTTTAAATGAGATTGATTATTTTGACAGGTTTTTTGCTCTAGTCCTTCTACATGGTTGTTTGATGTGCTTGGGAAAGAGAGAAGCAACGTCGCACATGCAAGTTGATCGAAGACATTTTAAATTATTCATTTTATATTTTTATAGAATTATAATTAACTTTGACTATTTGGTAAATTTTGCAGGATTAGAAGTGATGTTGACGAAGACTTTAACGTATTTGGTGCAAGAGACGTTTTCAGTAAATTATACGGTAAGTTTTATGTATATTTTAATATCTATAATTAAAATTTAATAATTGATTTTGTTTTGATATCTTTTGTAGGTTTGGTTGTATAACCATGTTACAACTATGTTAGGGAGGTATTGGCGTCTCGAAAAGGACCTTGGTAGAAATGTTTTAGAATAGCTCGGTATAGTTATTAGGGTAACTTAATATTATAGTGTTATAGTTATTAGGGTAACTTAGTGTTATACTTATTACAGTACTATATGCACTATATTATTATGAAGTGGGTTAAATATCTGTATAATATAGCATGATAAATAATTTGTTAATAATAAAATAAGCAGTATGCCCACATCTCCAGGACCTCGGCTGTCACCTAAATAATGCATGCTTTTAGTCATGTTAAATAAAGAAATAGTTGAGTTTCTCTAAGTTATTAATCGTGCGAATCAAATAAATCCGCAATCTTTCAAATAGTTCACATATATCTTTAATTGATAACAGTTGAGTTTATGAAACAACATACTACTTCAATTCAAACTAGAGAACTACGTGGATTTGATCCCTTATTAACTAGATAGGGTACGTAGGCACCTTGAGAAAGTTTCTTATACTAGTTAATGGAAACTAGTTCAAGATCAATCCAAAATATAATAAACCTTTTATAAATTCAAGCATAACCACAAAATTACAATTTATTGCCCGAATCGGGGATTTCTACTTTATCATATGTATTATTAGGATCCGTTTAAAGTGTTGAAAACTGTACTATAGAGTCCTCAATTCTAATATCGTGTTTTTTGATTACGTGTTTACTAGTTAAGATATGTATAGTAATTATATGACGTATTAGTAAATTATGTATTATTCCATAGGATTGTATTATCATTTATACAATATAGAATAGGGCTAGATGATGAACACATTGTAAAGGGGATAAAGTGAAGTCAAGGTCTATTTGGGTTGCAGAGGTCAAGGTTAGTTCTTTAAATTTTTAAATCATTTTGATTGAATTTTTATTTTGATTAAAAATTAGTTTAAATGAGATTGATTTTATTTTAACAGACTTTTTGCTCTAGTCCTTCTACAAGGTTGTTTGATGTGCTTGGGAAAGAGAGAAGCAACGTCGCACATGCAAGTTGATCGAAGACATTTTAAATTATTCATTTTATATTTTTATAGAATTATTATTAACTTTGACTATTTGGTAAATTTTGCAGGATTAGAAGTGATGTTGACGAAGACTTTAACATATTTGGTGCAAGAGACGTTTTCAGTAAATTATACGGTAAGTTTTATGTATATTTTAATATCTATAATTAAACTTTAATAATTGATTTTGTTTTGATATCTTTAGTAGGTTTGGTTGTATATCTATATTGCAACTATGTTAGGGAGGTATTGGCGTCTCGAAAAGGACCTTGGTAGAAATGTTTTAGAATAGCTCGGTATAGTTATTAGGGTAACTTAGTATTATAGTGTTATAGTTATTAGGGTAACTTAGTGTTATACTTATTACGGTACTATATGGACTATATTATTATAAAGTGGGTTAAATATCTGGATAATATAGCATGATAAATAAGTTGTTAATAATAAAATAAGCAGTATGCCCACATCTCCAGGACCTCGGCTGTCACCTAAATAATGCATGCTTTTAGTCATGTTAAATAAAGAAATAGTTAAGTTTCTCTAAGTTATTAATCGTGCGAATCAAATAAATCCGCAATCTTTCAAATAGTTCACATATATCTTTAATTGATAATAGTTGAGTTTATGAAACAACATACTACTTCAATTCAAACTAGAGAACTACGTGGATTTGATCCCTGATTAACTAGATAGGGTACGTAGGCACCTTGAGAAAGTTTCTTATACTAGTTAATGGAAACTAGTTCAAGCTCAATCCAAAATGTAATAAACCTTTTATAAATTCAAGCATAACCACAAAATTACAATTTATTGCCCGAATCGGGGATTTCTACTTTATCATATGTATTATTAGGATCCGTTTAAAGTGTTAAAAACTGTACTATAGAGTCCTCAATTCTAATATCGTGTTTTTTGATTACGTGTTTACTAGTTAAGATATGTATAGTAATTATATGACGTATTAGTAAATTGTGTATTATTCCATAGGATTGTATTATCATTTATACAATATAGAATAGGGCTAGATGATGAACACATTATAAAGGGGATAAAGTGAAGTCAAGGTCTATTTGGGTTGCAGAGGTCAAGGTTAGTTCTTTAAATTTTTAAATCATTTTGATTGAATTTTTATTTTGATTAAAAATTAGTTTAAATGAGATTGATTTTATTTTGACAGGCTTTTTGCTCTAGTCCTTCTACAAGGTTGTTTGATGTGCTTGGGAAAAAGAGAAGCAACGTCGCACATGCAAGTTGATCGAAGATATTTTAAATTATTCATTTTATATTTTTATAGAATTATTATTAACTTTGACTATTTGGTAAATTTTGCAGGATTAGAAGTGATGTTGACGAAGACTTTAACGTATTTGGTGCAAGAGACGTTTTCAGTAAATTATACGGTAAGTTTTATATATATTTTAATATCTATAATTAAACTTTAATAATTGATTTTGTTTTGATATCTTTAGTAGGTTTGGTTGTATATCTATGTTGCAACTATGTTAGGGAGGTATTGGCGTCTCGAAAAGGACCTTGGTAGAAATGTTTTAGAATAGCTCGGTATAGTTATTAGGGTAACTTAGTATTATAGTGTTATAGTTATTAGGGTAACTTAGTGTTATACTTATTACGGTACTATATGGACTATATTATTATAAAGTGGGTTAAATATCTGGATAATATAGCATGATAAATAAGTTGTTAATAATAAAATAAGCAGTATGCCCACATCTCCAGGACCTCGGTTGTCACCTAAATAATGCATGCTTTTAGTCATGTTAAATAAAGAAATAGTTGAGTTTCTCTAAGTTATTAATCGTGCGAATCAAATAAATCCGCAATCTTTCAAATAAGTTCACATATATCTTGAATTGATAACAGTTGAGTTTATGAAACAACATACTACTTCAATTCAAACTAGAGAACTACGTGGATTTGATCCCTGATTAACTAAATAGGGTACGTAGGCACCTTGAGAAAGTTTCTTATACTAGTTAATGGAAACTAGCTCAAGCTCAATCCAAAATGTAATAAACCTTTTATAAATTCAAGCATAACCATAAAATTACAATTTATTGCCCGAATCGGGGATTTCTACTTTATCATATGTATTATTAGGATCCGTTTAAAGTGTTGAAAACTGTACTATAGAGTCCTCAATTCTAATATCGTGTTTTTTGATTACGTGTTTGCTAGTTAAGATATATATAGTAATTATATGACGTATTAGTAAATTGTGTATTATTCCATAGGATTGTATTATCTTTTATACAATATAGAATAGGGCTAGAAGATGAACACATTGTAAAGGGGATACTACACAGTGTTCTTGGTGATGATAAAGTGAAGTCAAGGTCTATTGGGGTTGCAAAGGTCAAGGTTAGTTCTTTAAATTTTTAAATCATTTTGATTGAATTTTTATTTTGATTAAAAGTTAGTTTAAATGAGATTGATTTTATTTTGACAGGCTTTTGCTCTAGTCCTTCTACAAGGTTGTTTGTTGTGCTTGGGAAAGAGAGAGAAGCAACGTCGCACATGCAAGTTGATCGAAGACATTTTAAATTATTCATTTTATATTTTTATAGAATTATAATTAACTTTGACTATTTGGTAAATTTTGCAGGATTAGAAGTGACGTTGACGAAGACTTTAACGTATTTGGTGCAAGAGACGTTTTCAGTAAATTATACGGTAAGTTTTATGTATATTTTAATATCTACAACTAAACTTTAATAATTGATTTTGTTTTGATATCTTTTGTAGGTTTGGTTGTATAACCATGTTACAACTATGTTAGGGAGGTATTGGCGTCTCGAAAAGGACCTTCGTAGAAATTTTTTAGAATTGCTCGGTATAGTTATTAGGGTAACTTAGTGTTATAGTTATTAGGATAACTTAGTGTTATATTTATTACGGTACTATATGGACTATATTATTATGAAGTGGGTTAAATATCTGGATAATATAGCATGATAAATAAGTTGTTAATAATAAAATAACCAGTATGCCCACATCTCCAGGACCTCGGCTGTCACCTAAATAATGCATGCTTTTAGTCATGTTAAATAAAGCAATAGTTGAGTTTCTCTAAGTTATTTATCGTGCGAATCAAATAAATCCGCAATCTTTCAAATAAATTCACATATATCTTGAATTGATAACAGTTGAGTTTATGAAACAACATACTACTTCAATTCAAACTAGAGAACTACGTGATTTTGATCCCTGATTAACTAGATGATTAACTAGATAGGGAACGTAGGCACCTTGAGAATGTTTCTTATACTAGTTAATGTAAACTAGCTCAAGCTCAATCCAAAATGTAATAAACCTTTTATAAATTCAAGCATAACCACAAAATTACAATTTGTTGCCCGAATCGGGGATTTCTACTTTATCATATGTATTATTAGGATCCGTTTAAAGTGTTGAAAACTGTACTATAGAGTCCTCAATTCTAATATCGTGTTTTTTGATTACGTGTTTACTAGTTAAGATATATATAGTAATTATATGACGTATTAGTAAATTGTGTATTATTCCATAGGATTGTATTATCTTTTTTACAATATAGAATAGGGCTAGATGATGAACACATTGTAAAGGGGATACTACACAGTGTTCTTGGTGATGATAAAGTGAAGTCAAGGTCTATTGGGGTTGCAAAGGTCAAGGTTAGTTCTTTAAATTTTTAAATCATTTTGATTGAATTTTTATTTTGATTAAAAGTTAGTTTAAATGAGATTGATTTTATTTTGACAGGCTTTTGCTCTAGTCCTTCTACAAGGTTGTTTGTTGTGCTTGGGAAAGAGAGAGAAGCAACGTCGCACATGCAAGTTGATCGAAGACATTTTAAATTATTCATTTTATACTTTTATAGAATTATAATTAACTTTGACTATTTGGTAAATTTTGTAGGATTAGAAGTGATGTTGACGAAGACTTTAATGTATTTGGTGCAAGAGACGTTTTCAGTAAATTATACGGTAAGTTTTATGTATATTTTAATATCTATATTTAAACTTTAATAATTGATTTTGTTTTGATATCTTTTGTAGGTTTGGTTGTATAACCATGTTGCAACTATGTTAGGGAGGTATTGGCGTCTCGAAAAAGACCTTGGTAGAAATGTTTTAGAATAGCTCGGTATAGTTATTAGGGTAACTTAGTATTAATATAGTTTTATATAGTTATTAGGGTAACTTAGTGTTATACTTATTACGGTACTATATGGACTATATTATTATGAAGTGGGTTACATATCTGGATAATATAGCATGATAAATAAGTTGTTAATAATAAAATAAGCAGTATGCCCACTTCTCCAGGACCTCGGCTGTCACCTAAATAATGCATGCTTTTAGTCATGTTAAATAAACAAATAGTTGAGTTTCTCTAAGTTATTAATCGTGCGAATCAAATAAATCCGCAATCTTTCAAATAAATTCACATATATCTTGAATTGATAACAGTTGAGTTTATGAAACAACATACTACTTCAATTCAAACTAGAGAACTACGTGGATTTGATCCCTGATTAACTAGATAGGGTACGTAGGCACCTTGAGAAAGTTTCTAATACTAGTTAATGGAAACTAGCTCAAGCTCAATCCAAAATATAATAAACCTTTTATAAATTCAAGCATAACCACAAAATTACAATTTATTGCCCAAATCGGGGATTTCTACTTTATCATATGTATTATTTGGATCCGTTTAAAGTGTTGATAATTGTACTATAGAGTCCTCAATTCTAATATCGTGTTTTTTGATTACGTGTTTACTAGTTAAGATATGTATAGTAATTATATGACGTATTAGTAAATTGTGTATTATTCCATAGGATAGTATTATCATTTATACAATATAGAATAGGGCTAGATGATGAACACATTGTAAAGGGGATAAAGTGAAGTCAAGGTCTATTGGGGTTGCAGAGGTCAAGGTTAGTTCTTTAAATTTTTAAATCATTTTGATTGAATTTTTATTTTTATTAAAAATTAGTTTAAATGAGATTGATTTTATTTTGACAGGCTTTTTGCTCTAGTGCTTCTACAAGGTTGTTTGATGTGCTTGGGAAAGAGAGAAGCAGCGTCACACATGCAAGTTGATCGAAGACATTTTAAATTATTCATTTTATATTTTTATAGAATTATAATTAACTTTGACTATTTGGTAAATTTTGCAGGATTAGAAGTGATGTTGACGAAGACTTTAATGTATTTGGTGCAAGAGACGTTTTCAGTAAATTATACGGTAAGTTTTATGTATATTTTAATATCTATAATTAAACTTTAATAATTGATTTTGTTTTGATATCTTTTGTAGGTTTGGTTGTATAACCATGTTGCAACTATGTTAGGGAGGTATTGGCGTCTCGAAAAGGACCTTGGTAGAAATGTTTTAGAATAGCTCTGTATAGTTATTAGGGTAACTTAGTATTATAGTGTTATAGTTATTAGGGTAACTTAGTGTTATACTTATTACGGTACTATATGGACTATATTATTATGAAGTGGGTTAAATATCTGGATAATATAGCATGATAAATAAGTTGTTAATAATAAAATAAGCAGTATGCCCACATCTCCAGGACCTCGGCTGTCACCTAAATAATGCATGCTTTTAGTCATGTTAAATAAAGAAATAGTTGAGTTTCTCTAAGTTATTAATCGTGTGAATCAAATAAATCCGCAATCTTTCAAATAAGTTCACATATATCTTGAATTGATAACAGTTGAGTTTATGAAACAACATACAACTTCAATTCAAACTAGAGAACTACGTGGATTTGATCCCTGATTAACTAGATAGGGTACGTAGGCACCTTGAGAAAGTTTTTTATACTAGTTAATGGAAACTAGCTCAAGCTCAATCTAAAATGTAATAAACCTTTTATAAATTTAAGCATAACCGCAAAATTACAATTTATTGCCCGAATCGGGGATTTTTACTTTATCATATGTATTATTTGGATCCGTTTAAAGTGTTGATAACTGTACTATAGAGTCCTCAATTCTAATATCGTGTTTTTTGATTACGTGTTTACTAGTTAAGATATGTATAGTAATTATATGACGTATTAGTAAATTGTGTATTATTCCATAGGATTGTATTATCATTTATACAATATAGAATAGGGCTAGATGATGAACACATTGTAAAGGGGATAAAATGAAGTCAAGGTCTATTGGGGTTGCAGAGGTCAAGGTTAGTTCTTTAAATTTTTAAATCATTTTTATTGAATTTTTATTTTGATTAAAAATTAGTTTAAATGAGATTTTTTTTATTTTGACAGGCTTTTTGCTCTAGTCCTTCTACAAGGTTGTTTGATGTGCTTGGGAAAGAGAGAAGCAACGTCGCACATGCAAGTTGATCGAAGACATTTTAAATTATTCATTTTATATTTTTATAGAATTATAATTAACTTTGACTATTTGGTAAATTTTGCAGGATTAGAAGTGATGTTGACGAAGACTTTAACGTATTTGGTGCAAGAGACGTTTTCAGTAAATTATACGGTAAGTTTTATGTATATTTTAATATCTATAATTAAACTTTAATAATTGATTTTGTGTTGATATCTTTTGTAGGTTTGGGTGTATAAAAGGACCTAGGTAGAACTTTTTTAGAATAGCTCGTTATCGTTATTAAGGTAACTTAGTGTTGTAGTGTTATGGTTATTAGGGTAACTTAGTGTTATACTTATTACGGTACTATATGGACTCTATTATTATGAAGTGGGTTAAATATCTATATACTGTAGAATGATGAATAAGTTATTAATAATAAAGTAAGCAGTATGCCTACATCTCCGGGACCTCGGCTGTCACCTAAATAATGCATGCTTTTTAGTCCTGTTAAATAAAGAAATGAATACCTAAATCTACCACCTATGATATATTTTAATTTTGTAAATTTCGAAACAAAATCTTATAGTTCCTCTAATTTATAAATCGCGCGGATCAAATAAATCCGCAATCTTTCTAATAAGTTCACATATATCTTTAATTGATTACAGTTGAGTTTATGAAATAATATACTACCTGAAAGTAGAGAACTACGTGGATTTGATCCCTGATTAACTAGATAGGGTACGTAGGCACCTTGAGAAAGTTTCTTATACTAGTTAATGGAAACTAGCTCAAGCTCAATCCAAAATGTAATAAACCTTTTATAAATTCAAGCATAACCACAAAATTACAATTTATTGCCCGAATCGGGGATTTTGCTACTTTATTATATGTATTATTAGGATCCGTTTAAAGTATTGATAATTGTACTATACAGTCCTCAATTCTAATATCGTGGTTTTTGATTACGTGTTTACTAGTTAAGATATGTATATAAATTATATGACGTATTAGTAAATTGTGTATTATTCCATAGTATTGTATTATCTTTTATACAATATAAAATAGGGCTAGATTATGAACATATCGTAAAGGGGATACTACATAGTGTTCTTGGTGATTATAAAGTGAAGTCAAGGTCTATTGGGGTTGCAGAGGTCAAGGTTAGTTCTTTAAATTTTTAAATCATTTTGATTGAATTTTTATTTTGATTAAAAATTAGTTTAAATGAGATTGATTTTATTTTGACAGGCTTTTTGCTCTAGTCCTTCTACAAGGTTGTTTGATGTGCTTGGGAAAGAGAGAAGCAACGTCGCACATGCAAGTTGATCGAAGATATTTTAAATTATTCATTTTATATTTTTATAGAATTATAATTAACTTTGACTATTTGGTAAATTTTGCAGGATTAGAAGTGATGTAGACGAAGACTTTAACGTATTTGGTGCAAGAGACGTTTTCTAATAAATTATACGGTAAGTTTTATGTATATTTTAATATCTATAATTAAACTTTAATAATTGATTTTGTTTTGATATCTTTTGTAGGTTTGGTTGTATAACCATGTTGCAACTATGTTAGGAAGGTATTGGTGTCTCGAAAAGGACCTTGGTAGAAATGTTTTAGAATAGCTCGGTATAGTTATTAGGGTAACTTAGTATTATAGTGTTATAGTTATTAGGGTAACTGTTATACTTATTACGGTACTATATGGACTATATTATTATGAAGTGGGTTAAATATCTGGATAATATAGCATGATAAATAAGTTGTTAATAATAAAATAAGCAGTATGCCCACATCTCCAGGACCTCGGCTGTCACCTAAATAATGTATGCTTTTAGTCATGTTAAATAAAGAAATAGTTGAGTTTCTCTAAGTTATTAATCGCGCGAATCAAATAAATCCGCAATCTTTCAAATAAGTTCACATATATCTTGAATTGATAACAGTGGAGTTTATGAAACAACATACTACTTCAATTCAAACTAGAGAACTACGTGGATTTGATCCCTGATTAACTAGATAGGGTACGTAGGCACCTTGAGAAAGTTTCTTATACTAGTTAATGGGAAGCTACAATGATAGACATTCACCAGAAAATCAGGAAGGATTATGACTTAAGTAACAAAATTGATTCTATGAACACTAGGCTGACAGCTCTGGAAAGTTCAATCACTAAAATTCAGGTCAACCAAGTTCATCAGACATTCCATCTTCAGAAATTGGTGGCTTCTCAGACTTCAACCCCTGCCTTACTTGATGCTAACAAAAGGGGGAGAAAGATGCTATTGTCCAGGCTAGTGAGGGGGAGAAGGATGTACACATTCAAGTCAGCAAAGTGATTGTTCCAGCAATTACCTTCTCTAAGCCACCAGTTCTAGACATCATTGATTTGATCAATATTGCAGCAGATGAGCTCAGGCTGAATGAACAAATAAAGAAGATTGATGACAGAATTGAAAAGGTGTTTGGTCT
This sequence comes from Apium graveolens, assembly GCF_009905375.1. Taxonomy (NCBI): domain Eukaryota; kingdom Viridiplantae; phylum Streptophyta; class Magnoliopsida; order Apiales; family Apiaceae; genus Apium; species Apium graveolens. The sequence goes on along the minus strand of NC_133652.1, from coordinate 275,676,078 downwards.
AATTGAACAAGAAGATAAATTTGTGAAACATTTCACACAATTGAGACAAATCCCTATCAGTGAAATGAGCTTGAGGAACATAGAAAGAGGTCAAACCTCTGCTAGAAGACATCCAAAGGCCAATGTGATCTTAAAGCCCAAGAAACATTCATCAAAACATTATACCAAGAATCCTTTGGACCTAGTCTATGCAACTCTTCATCTAGATGAAAAGAAACTGCTTGGTCATTCTATTGCTCACATCAAAGATCCAAGATATTCAGTTTTAAAGAAAGGATAACAAAAGTCTGCAGACATGGAAAAAAATTTGTGTGATGGCTGGACATCCATAATTTACAGAAGCCAAAAGAGAAGAAAAGTTGAGACTTAAGAATCAGAAAATGCAGGCTGCCTTAGAAGCTAAGAAAAGGGATGAAAATGTTGCTACCAAATTTGAAGCTGAGAAGCCTGTTACTATCACTAAAACTGAGAAAAAGGAGGAACCAAAGCAGAAAATTCGAAAAAGGATGACAAAGGAAACATCCAAAAGGAAGCTGGATTTTGGAGAAGAAGAAGAGAAAGAAGATGAACCTGAGCCTACCCAGTCTACTACTTCAAATCAACCAACCTTGTCCATAATGAAGCAAGCTGAATTCAAGGTCAATCCTGAGATGAATTTTCATGATGAACCAATAATTCCTAAGGATGAACCAATAGACTGGGAAAGCCTACCAATTCCTGATCTTAATCTCCCAGTCCCAACCTCCTCCAAGAGAAGAAAGAACATTCCAAGTAAGCCAGTCAAATCTGTCCCATCCAAATCCAAAAATCTACCCAAACCTAAACCTACTATCAACAAAGGAGATCAACTATTTATCTGTGACATTAAGGAGTACTCTGACATAAATCTTTACTTGGATGAGCTAGATGAAGTTAGGGCTATTGATGCTTATAAAAGACTTCCAGAAAGATTGGTATTCAAGTACAAGGGTGGCAGAGAAATCACTTGGCCTCTTCATAGGATTCTCAATGAAGGCTTCTCTGTCTTAATGAAGATTTTCTCCTCAATTAAGAAAATTTTTTGTTTTTAACATTGCTGCCAAAAAATAGATACTCAACCAGATTGAAAGAATAAGACAAAGTTGAAGAGACCCAAACGCACTCCCAAGAGTCTTAACTATCCCTTACACTGGGGATAAAGTGCATTTGAGGCCATATTGGCTATTAGAGTTCAAAGATGAAAAGAACATAAGAAGATTATTCAGATTAGATGATCAACTAAAAATATCAAGCAATGAAACTCTCAAAGAAATGCAGGAGATGTTGGATCAATCAAATGAAGATGAATCTGAGTTCTACAGATAACTCCAACACCAGATTGAAGAGAACAATGAAAGGATGGGAAAGAAGACTAGACATTCAAGGACAAAAGATTAGCTTGCCCAGGCAAGAGGAGCACCTTGAAAAATGGCTTGTGAGATTTCTATGGACATTCTTTTGTACAATTTTCAATATAATGAAGCACTTATCAGTTTTAATCTACTATTGAATAATCTCTATGTAAAAAGGTGTTTTGTTGTCATCAAGTCCCTCTAAATTTATGCCTACAATTCTAGTAGACATAAATTGGGAGAGATTGTTAGGAATATGTTGTAGACTTGATGATATGCTATAAAAACACCTTAGTAGATTTGATTAAGTATAATTGTAGCTCTTAATGGATAATATTATTAGTCATCCATCGAGAGAGTACCTTATGTTTAAATAAGTTTTGGTAGCACATTTCTGCATATTGTAAAACCTTAGAGAACTAGAAGTTGTAGGATATTCTAAGTCATGTTGACTACTAGATTAATATGCAAGATAGGTTGGCTAATTGTAAATATTGGATGCCTTGTAATATTGTATAAGTGAAATAGAGATAACTTCCATGAAGATACTCTCAACGGATGTTCCACAAGGTTTCAACGAATGATCAACTAGAGTTTCAACGGATGATCAACTAGAGTTTCAACGGATGATCCAACAGAGTTTCAACGGATGATCAAATTCAAAAGCAGTTGATAGTGATTTGACAGTCACATGGGTTGATTATATGCAAATGGAATGTAGCATCTTATTTACAGGTTTTAGAGAACAAAGAATCATTTCCATTTCCATGCTTACTTGAAGAAAATCAAAGATACTGGATGGAGAAATGAAGAAGTATGTGATTAGAAAAAGACATATTTTGTTTTATTAGTTTATCTTATTCACTTGTATCTTGGTACTATATAAACCAAGAGTAGCTAATAGTAAATAACGCAAACAACTAGAGAAATAGAAAAAGTTGTATCTGTGAAAAATTTCTTTGTTCCTTGTGATTCTACTTGTAAGCAGCTGTGTACAATCTTTGTATCACAGAGTTCTCGAAATATATCTCTGGTGGATAAGTTCAATCCATCAGAATGTTTTTAATCCTTGTGTTTAATTACTTTATGTTTGAATACATCTTTATTTTTATTCCGCACCTTTGCATATTCAAACACTGATATATCTATTTTTGTGAGAAGTTCTTAAAATAAAAAAGAAACCAAGAATTACATTCAACCCCCCTTCTGTAATTCTAGTTGTTAGATTATTTGGGAATAACAGTGGTTAAATCCCTATTATGTCAAGTACACTTATATTAGGGTTTAGAACCTATATTCTGAACCCAAAATGGGTGATTTTTTTCAATTTTTTGAACCTTAAAAAATTAAAATTTGTTAAATTAGGCCACCTCTTAAATTTTAAAAATATTAAATAAAAAAAAGGATGTAAAAAATATAACATGAAGTGGTATTTCCGAGCCGCTGAACAACGCATCATAAGAAGCTAAAAAAACAAAAACTAAGCACAAACGCTCCATGATGTAGCGTTTAAAAATAAAAAATAAAGGTAAATCGCTACATCGCGTAACGTATTAGCTTGTTTTCAAAAGTTACATGATGTAGTGTCTATGAGTGATATTTTTGGCTATTTATTCAATTTGTGCTATTTTGGACATTTTGTCTTTAAATTATGTTATTTTAGTCCATTTTTCTGTATAAACTTGGTTTCTACAAAAGTAAAAAGAATTTTTTAGTACTAGGTCAGATCCCTTAAGCATATTCATAGCCTAAAATAATTTATAATTGTCATTCGTACTTCTATCTACTTTCTCGATAAAATTTTACTATCTAAATTTAAATTCCAATTTTATATTTATCTCCAAAAGCCTCTCTATCAACTACATAGGTAGATTATTTTATAATAATTCAATTATGATATAAAATATGACAATCCATAGAGGACTCCCATGTCCGTAAGATATATTATCTTAAAATATATAATACACATATTCATATATAATTCCAAATATATGACTTGTGCTTATTTTGGTTTCATCTTTGTGGCTATAACTTGTTGTAGTTGATTTATACAAGTAAAAATAGTAGAAAAAAAATAAAGTTTACAGAAAGGATAGGAAAATGTTACAACTACCCCATAGGGTGAACAACTAGTCTTTCTCCTGACTACTAGTTATCGGTAGTTTGGGAACATCTAAAGACACTAATTTTCCATAATTTATCGCCTATTCAGACTCAAGATTGGGCATCAGTAACCGAGTTGGGTCGACTTTGCGTCATACCCCGAATTTCGCTAAATAAATGTCGGAGATGTAACACCAATTGGTATGGCGTTTCTTATTACTGGAATTGGTAAAGCACTAGTCCTCCCGGCCAGCTCTTCAGCCAATGGTATAAAAACCCGGACTTCTTCCATTTCTTCGGAAGTCGTAGTGGAACAAGAATAACCTGGTTGAAGGCTTGATTTTCGCCTCCAAGCATCGGTACTGGAAGTTGTTGATCTGAATGAATCCGTTCGGATCCATCTGGGCGAAGGCAATTTTTATTTGCTTAAAGAGGGTCTTTAGCAGCTTCAGGAGGGGGAAACGAAAGCCGCATTTAAAAGCAGCTTCAGAAATCCCTACTACCTAATCTCTTCAATTCGTAGGAACGGGAGGGGTGTTATCAACCCGATCCGAACTCTTCAGACGGTATAAGTGATAAACCCTTCGAGGGATCTGATACTTGTTATAGAATTTCTCTCTGCCTGCCTTCCTTAACTGGGTAGGGTTGTTGGCTACGGGAAAGGACTTGATATCGCTGAAATGGGTCGAACTATTTGGTATCAAAACCATTGTGGAAGCCCATGCTTTGTTGTTGGACTGATCCATGTTCCTGCATCCAAAAATGAGGAAATGTTAGCTGTGTACTCGAATTGACCAGATAAGAGTAAAAGAAAAAAAAAAGAGAATGGCCGAGTACAACAAGCCATATTGGTCCAAAGAAGGAGAGGTGGAAAAGCTAGTTTATTGAGGGCTAAGGGATCGACTCCCAAGTATGTTTTAGGGCTTGGACAATCCGAAGATAGTTCAAGGCTAGTAACACACCTGCATGCCATCTTTAAACCCCGAAGAGCCCTTGTAAAGTCAGAAGGAGTTTGAATGGGACGGTTCCCGAAGAGCGTTTCAAGGCCCTAATGTTAAGAAGAAAGTTCAAACCTAGATTTGCCTCCACGTACCCTTTTTAAGCCCCTCCAGGCAGAAAAAGAAAAAGAAGACTAAAAGACATGCCATATACTGGACTTCCTACCTGAACACCACTTTATGTTATTCCCTAAAAATACAACAAGAATTACAGAAGGGGGGTTAAATGTAATTCTGGCTACTTTTTCAAGATTTTAAAACAGTTCTAACTCGACAAATATATAAGTGTTTGATTTGCAGATTGCTGAATGAAGTAGTTATATAAATCAAAACACAAAGTAATAAAAACACAAGCTTCTAAAACTTTCTGGTGGATTTGAAAGTATCCACCAGATATATATATATATATATATATATATATATATATCGAATGAGAACTCTGTGAAGCTTGAATAGCTCACAGCTGCTTACATGTAAAACAAACAAAACTCCAGAGATAAATACAGCTTTTTCTATCTCTCTTTCAAAATGTGTTTTCTTAGTTGTTGTTGTTGTACTAGCTACACTTGGTTTATAAATCACCGATAATAAAACAAAACATATCTAGTCTAACTCCATGCTACTTCACTACTCTATTCCAGCATCTTTGAATAACTTCACAATTGCATGGAAATGGTAATGCTTCTTTGTTCTCAAATTCCTGCTTAATAGGCTGCCACATTTCTTTTGCAAACACCCAACGCATGTGACTGTGTTGTCACTGTCAACAGATATTTGAATTTGATCATCCATCGGATACATGTTTGTCATCCGTCGGGTAGCTTTGTTGATCATCCGTCGGGTAGCTATGTTGATCATCCGTCGGGTAGCTATTTGTCACTTGACTCCATTTCACTTACACAGAATTACAAGACATCTCATATTTATAATTAATCAACCTATTCTACATATCTACTAGTAGTCAACATGACTCATATGCTCCTACAGAATCTACACAAAGTTGTTTGCAGAAATGTGCTACAATACTTATTATTACATAAGCTACTCACCCGGTGGATGTCAAATTGTCATCCGTCGGGACCATATTAAATCATCCGTCAGGACTATATTTGATCATCCGTCGAGTGCTACAAAATTCACTAAGTTAAATCTACTAAGGTGTTTTGTTTAGTTTATCATCAAGTTCACAACATATTCCTAACAATCTCCCCCAATTTATGTCTACTGGAATTGTAGCCATAAATTAAGAGAAACTTGATGATAACAAAACATTCTAAAGATACAGAATAAAAATAGTAGATAAAACTGATAAGTGCTACAAAGTTTTCTGAAATTTGAACAAAGCAAAGTATACAAAGAAGTTGCTCACAATCATTATCAAGGTGCTCCTCTAGCCTGAGCAGATAAATTTATTTCCTTGATTGTCTGGATTTCTTGCCAAGCCTCCTGTTGTTCTCTTATATCTAACTTTGGAGTTGTCTGTGGAATTCAAGTTCATCAGCTTTTGAGAGATCTAGCATTTCTTGCATTTCTAATAGAGTCTCATTGCTAGAGATACTCAACTGGTCCTCCAATCTAAAGAATCTTCTAACTCCTTTTTCATCCCTGAATTTCATTAGCCAATAAGGCCTCAAATGCACTCTCTTTCCTATGAAGGGAATAGTCAGAGTTTTTGGAAGTGCATCCTTGGTTTTATTACTCCTTAGCTCTTCTATCCTCTTTAAAACCAGTTTCCTTGCAGTTATATTGAACCCAAAGTTCTTCTTGAAAGATGAAAATACTTTAATCTGAACAGATTAGCTTTCTTGAAGAATCCTGTGGGGTGGTCATATGATCTCTTTTCCTCCCTTGTATTTTAATACCAGCCTTTCAGGGAGATGTTTATGAGCATCAATCCCTCTTACTTCTTCCAATTCATCTAAGTAGAGATTTATATCAGAGAACTCCTTGATGTCACAAATGTATAACAGATCTCCCTTGTTGACTGTAGATTAAGATTTTGTTAGGGTTTTGGATTTGAGTGTCACGAGCTTCACTTTCTTGTTTGCTCTAGTCTTTGTCTTCTTTGGCTTGTTGAAGATTGGAAAGTTTAGTTCAGGAATTGGCAAACTATCCCATTCTACTGGCTCATCCTTTGGAACTACGGGCTCATTAAGAATATTCCTTGTTGGATCCACCACTTTGAATTCTTCAAATACCATTGAGGGCTTTGATGTTTGAGTTGAAGTTGTAGACTTTTTGGGAATGTAGTCTTCCATTTCCTCATCACTGAAGTCCAATTTTCTTTTGGAGTGGAGCTTGTATCTGAATCTTCTTTTCTGTTGTGGTTCATTTTGCACTTTCTGGTCTTGAGGTTCAGCAATTACAAATGGTTGTGCAGAAATCTCAGTTGTAGTTTTTACAGCTTGAAGTTTGGCCAAGATAGCAGCTTGCTCCTTTTGTTTGAGCTTCTTGGCATCTAAGGCAGCTTGCTTCTTTTCTTTCCTGATTCTTTCCTTCTCTTCCTTTTTAGCTTCTACAAATTGAGGGTGTCCAGCCATCACACAGATTTCTATACCATTTCTGTAAATCTTGGCAATTCTTCTTTTAAGTGCTGAATCAGTAGGATCCTTGAAAAATACAATTGACCTAGCCAACAGCTTCTTCTCATCTGGCCTAAGTGTCTCATACACAATATCCATAGAAGTTTTGTCTGAAAACCTTGAGTAGTTTCTTTTAGGCTTCATAATGAGATCTGCTTTTGGAGATTTGATGCAAGATGTTTGGCCTTTTTCAAGATAATTCATACTAATTTCATTCACAGAAATCTGCTTGACTTGAGAGTGATGATTGAAGACTTTGTCTGATTTCTGAATTGGCCCAAACTTTTGTTGAATTTCTGCATCTATCTTTTTCCATTTATCATCTAGTTCCTTCTCCACAGCTGCAACATCAAGCATCTTAGGGATTGACTTTGACTCAAGCTTAGCAGCTGCTATGTGGATCAGATCAATGTTTACCAATACTGGTGGTTTTGGCAGAGTAATTTCTGGAACAATTACTTAGCTGATTTGTACATTTATCACTTTCTCCCCCTCACTAGATGGGTCTGCTTGACTGAATTGAGATAATGATTTCTCCCCCTTTTTGTTATCATCAAGTAGATTGGAGGAAGAAGATTGTGCAGCCAACAGTTGTTGCAGTAGTTGAGTTTGATGTTCTTGATGTAGATGTATAGCTGTGATAGAAGCTTCTATAGCAGTCATCCTTTTGTCTAAGGACTCCACTTTTATGGCAAGATCGGAGTTCTTCCTTAGTTGTCTCTTAATATCAAGCATTGTGGCTTCTGGAAGTTTAGCATCTAATCTTTCAGAAATATCCTTCTTCACTTGATCAGTCTCAGTCTTGATAGAAGTGACATCCTGATTGTGTTGCAAGCCTTGGATTTGATGCATTTGTAGAGAATTTAGATGTGCCTGTAAGAGCATTTTGGTGCCAGCATCTGTTGTAGATTGAATAACATTATGTATCTCTTGGATTTGATGAATAAGAGTGATCTTGAAATGTTGAAGATCACATTCCTTGGAGAATGCCCAAGATGGCAAGCTAGATCTAGAGCTGGTGCTTGCTGCTCCCCCTATATCCATGGGCTCTTCACTATCCTCATCATCATTTCCAAAGAGATCTTCAGATTCACCAGTGCCATAGTCTATATCATCATCAGCTTTCAGGTTGCATGGCTTTGATGGCATCCTTAGCTCTTTACATGGATTGAGTGGTGTGCACCAAATTAAGGCTCTGTTTAGGAGTGCTGTTGAAAACTGCTGTGTTGTGAGAAAAAGTGTTGGTGGAAAAAGTGCTGTCAGGAAAATTAGATGATTGTTTGGTAATTTTTTTTAACTTATACATATTTTGAGATATAATATATAAAAACAATATTTTTGAGAAGGTTTGATGGTGAAACTGATAGCTAATTCCTGCAAAAGCTGAAAATAGCTTTTTCCAAAAGCATGGTGGGACATGCTTTTGCTAACAGCAGCTTTTAGACCAAAAGCGTTTTTCCACACAACAACTTTTAGAATTTACCAAACACCATTCTAACATCTTTTCAGCAAAAAGCTGTTGCAACTGTCTGCAGCAGCAATACCAAACGGACCCTAAGTATTCTTTCAGCCTCCTTATTGCCTTGTACATCTAGTGTTTGATAAGATGTAACAGGATGAGTAAATATCTCAGCATCTAGGGAAATAGAATCTATGACAACTTGATATTCTTGTTGAAATAGTCTTTTCCTTTCTGCATCACTGACATTCATTGATCACTAGCAATGGTGTCCATCCTTATCACTCATGTACCTACATTTCTCTCAATATCTCTCTCTTTTTGCATCAAGGGCTCCCCTTGCCTTTCCACCCTCACACCCTCACCTTCACCATCCAAGGTGGGACTCCTCTCACTCACTGTTGCCAGTCCTGAAGAAATGGACTGTATTTGGTCATTCATATCCTCTCCTTTTTCCTGGGAGCAACCCAGCCTCTCACTCAGTTCACTCCCTTCCCTCAGTCCTAAGAGTGATTGTATTACCACTAAGTCCTCTGCACTTGTGAAAGTTGAAGAAATTTGAAGTTGTGCAGAGACTCCCGACGGATGAGGAATATCCATCGGGGTAGTACTTTGGCTATCCGACGGATGACTGCTGTTAGGCACATCCGTCGGGATACAATCACTACTCGACGGATGAATAATATCTACCGGGATAGAAGAAATGAATGAGTTTGGAGTGGAGACTATTGTAGACTCTGTGCAGATTGATGAAAATTTGGGCACAGATGTCTCAATAGACTCAGAAAGAATTGGCAAGTGAGCCAACAAATCATTTAAAAGATGATGCTCACTTGCTTGGATTTTTGGCTTCTCCAATAAAGTTAAAGATGGAGAATTTGGAAGTGATGTATTGATCATATCAACATTCAGTGAGTGTGTGGGTGAATATGGTGTTTCAGGTGCTTCAATTGTAAAGATTTTTGCTATGACTCCATATTTATTGGAGTCACATCAATCTGACTTTGAGAAGGTGCAGTGACTGGGTCTTTAGCACCAGTTTGCACTGTGTGTGTTCCCTGTGCATCCTCAAGGGTTTTTGATATTTTCTTTCTAGCATAAGTTTGTGGTGAACTAGTGTCCCTAGCCCTCTTGGCCTGTGTTCCTGGTTGGGAGCTTGTTTCAATAGTAACACCCTTTTGGGAGGATGAGACTAGAAATGAGCTAATTTCCTTATTAACAACCATAGTTTATTGGGAAACTGTGGTGTGGCTAGGCGTGGGTACACTCATCTCACCAGCCTCATCCTTAGGGTTTCTTTGATTTTCACCTGTCCCTCACCTTGCTTACTCACCTTCACACTCCCCTCTTTGTGTTTAGTAGATTTTGCAACTGGTTTCTTTTGAGAGAAACCAGAGGGGGCTTTCTTAGATTTTGATTTTGAAATTGTTGGTTTAGTAGCTTGGGTAGGCATCTGTTGGGTCATTGACACATATGCCATAGCTACACTAGAAGGCAAAGAAATGTGTGAGTTGGAAGAGTGGAGATAGTAGAGCTTACCTCACTTACCTGAGGACCCTCCATGACTGGAAAATAGAAGAGGGGCACGTCTTTGTGGTGATTAGCTCTATTAAGATCTGCAATAATCCTCCTTTCTTGAACCCAACAATTCAGCTTATTGGTTGGGTTCTCAATTGCAATATTCTCAATTAGATGGCTAGCAAGCATCATAAAGAATCTAGCATAATAGACACTTTTACCTCTCTTATTAAGCTCTCCTAACTTATAACCTAACTCAAACAGGACCAAATCACTGAAATTAAAGTACTTATCAGTAACAAGCATGTAAAGCATGTTAAGCATGGAAATGTTAACAGAGTCAAAATTGCTAATTTTACAAGAGAAAACTTCAGTTACCACATCACACAGATAACTACATTCTTTTCTAAGACCTAACCTCCTAATTTCACTTAACTTGGAGGTAGTAAGTGCATAGCCCATGGAATTTAGCATGTTAATTATATCAGTGTCTGTGTGTGGAACAGTAGCAGTATTATCTGGAATTCTAAAGCATGCTTTGATAATGTCACACTATTAATGCAAAACTGCTTACCTTTGAGAGTGAAAGTTATGGTCTTGTCAGTTGAGTTGTACATGGCAGTTGTCCATATCTCCTCTACAACCTCACAGTAGATTGTGGGAGATTCCAGCAACGCATAGTTGAGTTTACAGCCTTTCACAAAGTCCATCATTTTGTGAAACTCTCCAGACTGTTGAATCTCCTTGTTAACAAGAGCTGTGAAGTTGTTCTTTTCAGACATGATTTTGACTACTGGTGCTATTGTTAGAGAATGAGAAATTTGTAGAGAGAATATTTGCTTTGGAGAAGAAAGGAAGTTAGAGCAATTGAATTGAGAATGATAAAAGAGTAGAATAAAAATGAATTCTGCGTTTATACTATCTCAGAAATAAACTGTCAAAAATAATAAAGTGAAATAAAGTAACCAGTCAAAATAGCCCAAAATAGCCGTTTAAAAAATATAAATAAACTGTAAGAATTCTGTCACTTATCCGTCGTGTTGTGCTTACAAACTGTAAGTATACTCGATGGATAATGTTCAGAGTTTTAACGGCTAAGATTGAGACAATTGACGGATGAGGATAAATTAATTAACCGTCGATTTATAAAATATTCCAGAAAAATAATTGATTCTTATTAACAAATAATATTCCGACGGATGATCAAACTCGATGGATAATGAGCATCCGTCGGGATGTAAATTTTGACTTTGCCAAAATTTCATCCAAAACAGAAAAATCAATTAAGTTTTTGGTTGTATTATAACTTGCAAAAATATCTGAAATGATTCAAGAATAATTAAGCATACCTAACTCACTTACCAACCTTGAAAAGGTGGATTCATCAAGTGGCTGGTAAAGATATCTGCAAGCTGCTTTTAACTTGGAACAAAATGAAGTTCCACAGTACCATTCATCACATGTTCCCTTATGAAATGGTACTTGATGTCTATGTGCTTTGTTCTTCAATACTGTATTGGATTTTCAGTGATTTTGCACTTGTATTATCATAGAAAATGGGAATTTTATCCACTTGTAGACCATAGTCCAACAATTGATTTTTCATCCATAAAATCTGTGCACAGCAACTACCAGCAGCAATATATTCAGCTTCAGCTGTGGAAGTAGAAACTAAATTTTGCTTTTTACTGAACCAGGACACAAGCTTGTTCCCTAGAAATTGACAGGTTCATGTTGTACTTTTTCTGTCTATTTTACAACCTGCATAATCTGCATCTGAATAACCAGTTAGATCAAAACCAGAATCTCTAGGGTACCAAATGCCAAACTTTGGTGTTCCCTTGAGATATCTAAAAATTCTCTTGATAGCTACTAAGTGAGATTCTCTAGGATCAGCCTGAAATCTAGCACAAAGACAGGTAGCAAACATTATATCTGGCCTACTAGTTGTTAAGTACAGAAGTGAGTCAACCATGCCCCTGTAGCTTGAAATATCCACAAACTTTTCAGTAGTGTTTAATTCAAGCTTAGTTGCAGTGGCCATGAGAGTTTTTGCAGATGTGCAATCCATTAGTTCAAACTTCTTTAGAAGATCATGAATATATTTAGTTTGACTAATGAATATTCCATCACTAACTTTCTTAACTTGTAAACCAAGAAAGTAAGTTAGTTCTCCCATCATGCTCATTTCATACTTACTTTGCATCAATTTGGCAAACTTTTTGCAAAGTTTTTCATCTGTAGAGCCAAATATAATATCATCTACATAAATTTGAACAAGTATACTAGAGCCATTAACATTTCTAAAGAATAAAGTTTTATCAACAGTACCTCTTGTGAAGTGATTTTCCAAAAGAAACTTTGATGAAGTGTCATACCAGGATCTAGGTGCTTGCTTCAGTCCATAAAGTGCCTTCAAAAGATAGTAGACATATTCTGGAAAATTTGGGTCTTCAAAACCAGGAGGCTGACTAACATAGACTTCCTCCTACAAATCTCCATTCAGAAAAGCACTTTTGACATCTATTTGATAGACCTTGAAATTGGCATGAGCTGCATAGGCTAAGAAGATTCTGATGGCTTCAAGTCTTGCAACAGGGGCAAAGGTTTCATCAAAATCTATTCCTTCTTGTTGACAGTAGCCCTTAATAACCAATCTAGCTTTGTTCCTGACCACTATGCCATTTTCATCCATCTTGTTTCTGAATACCCACTTGGTGTCAATTGGATTCTTTCCTTTAGGTTTGGGTACCAGCTTCCATACCTTGTTCCTTTCAAATTAATTTAGCTCATCCTGCATAGCTAAAATCCAATCAGGATCCAACAAAGCTTCTTCTACCTTCTTTGGTTCTTCCTTAGATAGGAAGCTGCTATATAGACATTCTTCTTGAGTTGTTCTCCTTGTTTGAACTCTAGAAGATGCATCACCAATGATGAGCTCAAAAGGGTGATCTTTAGTCCACTTTCTTTGTTGAGGTAGATTAGCTCTGGATGAAGAGGCCTCATTGTTGTCTTGATGTGTGACTGAGTTTTGATTATAAGAAACCCCCATGAGTTTATGAATCTTTGATCTGAGAAAGGGGAACTTTCTGTAGATGATCTATTCTGACTTTCAACTTCTCTTAATGTTCCGACGGATGATACACTTTGGGTCCCGACGGATGAAGCTGATTGTCTCCCAACGGATAAGGTAGATTGTCTCCCGACGGATGAAGCATTTTGTAACTAGACAGATTTTGAATTATGTGTTTCATTAGTGGTAGATTTTTCTGTATTATCCTAATTGAGGCTTTCATGGAATCTCCATCTTGTAGTCCTTCAATCTTTTTGTCATCAAACACAACATGTACTGATTCCATAATAATGTTAGTTCTTAGATTGTAGACCCTATATGTCTTTTCCACAGCATATCCAACAAAAATTCCTTTATCTGCTTTAGCATCAAACTTCCCATGTTGATCAGTTTGATTCCTCAAGATATAACATTTGCAACCAAAGACATGAAGAAAATTTAGAGTTGGCTTCCTATTCTTGAACAATTGGTAGGGTGTCATACATTTTGCTCGATTAAGCAAAGAAATATTCTGAGTGTAGCAGGCAGTATTCACAGCTTCAATCGAAAAATATGTTGGTATTTGTGTTAGATATATTTGAGATGTCATGTCTAATATATTTCATGTTTAGTTTTCAGATCTTATCACACAGGAAATATCAGGACTTACTGAAATCAGGACTTACTGGAAGTTAGGACTTAAGGATATCAGGACTTAAGGTCATATCAGAACTTAAGTACGGGAGGACTTACAGTTAAGGAAGGAAGCTGATTTGCAGTAGAAGATCGAGACTAAAACAAAGGAAGATATGCATGGAAAGAGTTAGAGGGCTGAAAGACTTGTATAAGATATCTGATTGATATATTTTAGGAGACAGAATTATATTCCATATCAATTAGAAGTTATCTTGTAACTGTGTACTATATAAACACATACATAGGTTTACACTATAAGTGTTATCATTATCGAGAAGATCATACATTATAACCTAGCAGCTCTTAGTGATATTTGTTCATCACTGAGAGAGAACAACAGTTCTTATTATAACAGAGTTTATAAAATATACTTGATCTTTGTTACATATTTGTGTTAAATTGATTTGATTGTATAAACACTGTATTCAACCCCCTTCTACAGTGTTGTGTGACCTAACAAGTGGTATCAGAGCCTTTCTGTTAACACACATACAGTAAAGATCCAAACAATCATGTCTGAAGAAGCACAAACTCTAACCAAGCCCACCAAAACTCAAGTAACTCAAAACACCCAAACTCATAGTCGATATGAGACTATTAGGGTTCTCATACTGAGACCTTCTGAGTATCCCATATGGAAAGTGAAGATGGCTATGTTTCTGGAAGCTACAGATCCAGAATACCTTGAAAGAATTTATGAAGGACCGCATATGCCTACCAAGCTCTCTGTTGTAGTTGCTGATCAACCAGCAAAGACCATACCCAAGGAGAAAAGTGAGTATACAACTGAAGATATCTCATCTATTGCCAAGGATGCAAGGGTAAGACATTTGCTGCATAGTGCCATTGATAATGTCATGAAAACTGGGTAATTAATTGCAAGACTGCAAAGGAGATATGGGATGCTTTGGAAACAAGGTGTCAGGGAACTGATGTAATCAAGAAGAACAGGAGGACTATACTCACTCAAGAGTATGAGCACTTTGACTCAAAAGCTGATGAGTCATTAACTGAATTATATGACAGGTTTGTCAAACTCTTGAATGATTTGTCACTTGTGGACAAGGAATATGATCTTAAAGATTCAAATCTAAAATTCCTTTTAGCTCTTCCTGAAAATTGGGATTTGAAGTCTACTACCATAAGAGACAACTATGCTCTTGATGAAACTACTCTTGATGAAATTTATGGTATGCTCAAGACTCATGAACTTGAGATGGATCAAAGGAGCAAGAGACATGGAAGAAAGTCAAGGACAGTTGCTCTTAAGGCTGGGGAGGAATCTCCTAAAGTTGTTGTCTCAAAGAAGGGCAAATAAAAGGCTCTCATCATAAAGTCTGATTCAGAATCATCATATATTGATGATGATGATTCAGAAACTGAAAGCTTACCTGAAATGGATGATGATGCAGAGATGATGAAATTGTGTGCTCTTATGGTGAAGGGTATCACAAAGATAGCCTACAGGAAATTCAGAAAGGGAAAGAAGTTTTCCAGGAAAGGTGTAAGTGCTGATAAGAAAGGGTTCAGAAAGTCTGAAGGCAAAAGTGTAAAGTCTGACAGAGGAGACAACTCAAATGTCAAATGCTACAATTGTGGTGAAAGAGGTCACATATCTCCTGACTGCAAGAAAGGAAAAGTTGACAAAGGCAAGGCACTTGTCACAAAGAAGAAAAGCTGGACAGACACTTCAAATTCTGAAGATGAGGTGAACTATGCCTTGATGGCAAATGCTGATAGCAGTTCTGATGCTGCTGAGTTAAAGGTACCTCAAACAACTTATGCTTTTCATATTGATGATATTACTGAGTTGAGATTATATCTTAAAATCATGTTTATTAGTTATAGAGATCAAACTTTAACATGTGAAAGATTAACTTCTGAAAATCTTGCTTTTAAAAAGAGGAATGATTATTTAGAAAAAGAGTTAGTTATGTTCCATCAAACTCAGAAAGAAAGAGATGATGCCTTTTATGTTAGAGATGAAGTGCTAAAAATGAATAAATCTCTAAAAGCTGAGTTAGAAAAGAAAAGAGAGATTATCAGGACTTGGACTAACTCTGGCAGAACAACTCAGAATTTGTTAAGTATTGGAAACTGGAAAGAGGGCTTAGGTTATGGAGATGATAAAAGTGAAATAGGAACTGAACAAATTAAGCCAATTACTGTTAAACAGACTGTTAAGCCAAAGGTAAATCCTGTTAAGTTTGTAGCTAAAATTGTAAAGTTTGATTCTGAAAAGATGAAAGATTCTGAAACAGAAGTCAAAGAACAGTCTACTTCTGACAAATTAAAACAGGATAAACCAGCTGAAATTAATATAGGCTTAATGACAAAGAAGCAGCTTAAGCATAAGCTGAAAGAGATTAGCAGTGTGAACAAGGTAAAGGCAGCTAGGAAAAATAGGAATGGAAAGGAAGGTGTGTATAAAAGAAATAATTATTTGCATGTTCCTAATGCTCCTAGAAAGAAATATTATAACTGTGGAAACTCTAACCATCTTGCTTCTTTTTGCAGGAAGAATAAGAATATAAACTTTTTACCTCCTAATTCAGGAGTTAAGAGTCAGTTCGTTAGGTTTAAACCACAACATCCTTGTTTTCATTGTGGTAGTTTATTGCATTCCATTTATACTTGTAAGGAATATCATAGTTTGTACTATAATTATTATCAAATAAAACCTTCTTTAAAGAAAGCTAGCATTATTCCTTCTAGTGTAAGTTCTGATGCAAAGTTTGATACTGTAAAATCTGATAAGAAAAATGTTAGCATAAACTCTGAAGTTAAATCCGCTGCAAATGCTAACAAACTTAATAAGGCCAAAGGATCCAAGCAAGTCTGGGTCATTAAAACTAATCATTAGTGGTCTTTGTGAGTGCAGGGCAACAGGAAAAACATCCTAGTTCTGGACAGTGGATGTTCAGGACATATGACTGGAAATAAAGCCATGCTATCAGACTTTATGGAGAAAGCTGGCCCAGGAGTTTCTTATGGAGATGGAAACATGGGAAAAACTATGGGATATGGCAAGATCAATCTTGGGAATGTCATTATTGAGTCAGTAGCTCTTGTCTCAGGACTTAAACACAATCTGCTGAGTATAACTCAAATCTGTGACAGAGGTTATCATGTGGATTTCTTTGAAGAACACTATGAAGTTATAAGCAATTCTACAGGCAAAGTGGTTCTGAAAGGTTACAGGCATGGTAACATTTATGAAGCCAGACTTTTAACAAGTTCTGATGGTTCTGCAATCTGTCCATTGAGCAGAGCATCAATTGAAGAAAGCTGGGATTGGCACAAGAAACTCTCTCATTTAAATTTCAACAATATAAATGAGCTTGTAAAGAAAGATCTTGTGAGAGGACTGCCAAAATCAGTATTTACTCCTGATGGCCTTTGTGATTCATGTCAAAAGGCAAAACAAAGAAAATCTTCATTCGAAAGCAAAACTGAATCCTCAATTCTTGAGCCTTATCACCTACTAAATGTTGATCTATTCGGTCCAGTAAATGTCATGTCTATTGCAAAGAAGAAATATGTTATGGTTATAGTGGATGAGTTCACAAGATACACTTGGGTGTATTTCTTGCACAAGAAGACTGAAACTGCATCTACTCTAATTGAACATTTCAGACAACTGGATAAATTGGTCAAAGATTCTGTGAAAATAATAAGGAGTGATAATGGTACTGAGTTCAAGAATTCAATCATGGAAGAGTTCTGCAAAGAGCATGGGATTAAATAGGAATTTTCTGCACCTAGAACTCCACAGCAAAATGGAGTTATAGAAAGAAAGAACAGGACTCTCATTGAAGTTGCACGAACTATGCTTGATGAAGCAAAGCTACCAACCTAATTTTGGGCTGAAGCTGTGCAGACTACTTATTTTACACAGAATGCTACACTGATCAACAAGCATGGAAAAACACCATATGAGATGCTGAAGAAAAAGAAGCCAAATCTGAAATATTTTCATGTATTTGGATGCAAGTATTTTATTCTTAAGACTCATCCTGAACAGCTGTCAAAATTTGATCTAAAAGCTGATGAAGGAATTTTTGTTGGATATCCACTTTCCACAAAAGCCTTTAGAGTCTACAATTTAAGAACAAGGGTTGTCATGAAATCTATCAATGTGTCTTTTGATGATAAGAAGATTAGTGGACTTGAAAATTTCAATGATCATGATCAGCTGAGATTTGAAAATGAAGATTTAAATTCTGATTCTGTAAATTCTGATAATTTAAATCCTGATCCTGTAAGTTCTGACGGGCTAAATTCTGATGTCATTGAAACTGTGGTAACTATTCCAAGGGAAAATGCACATGTCCAGGGGGAGCAAGCTATAGATCCTACCACAACTCAAGACTCTCAAGAAGCATCAGAACCTGTCACTGGCTCTTCAAGTTCTGATTCATCAAGTTCTGATGAGCCAAATTCTGATAATTCTGGAAACTCTGATTCTTCAACTCCTGAAAAATCAAACTCAAATTCTGAAGTCTCAGAGAGCATAACTACAGGGGGGCATCAAAAAATGCTAATGGAGACAGCATGGATCATGGGGGAGGATCCAGTTCTAGAGATCAACTTCCATCTGCAAGGAAGTGGACTAAAGCACACACATGACTTAATCACTGGAGATCCTGAAGCAGGTGTCAGAACTAGAACTGCAACTTCAAATGAATGTCTCTATCATTCCTTTCTATCTCAGACTGAACCAAAGAAAGTGGAAGAAGCTCTTCAAGATGCTGATTGGATGCATGCAATGCAGGAAGAGTTAAATGAATTTGAAAAAAATAAAGTCTGGACCCTAGTGCCGAGACCAAAGAACAGATCAGTTGTTGGTAAAAAATGGGTGTTCAGAAACAATACTGACAGTGATGGCATAATTACAAGGAATAAAGCAAGGCTAGTTACTAAAGGTTACTCTCAACAGGAAGGTATTGACTATGATGAAACATTTGCACCAGTTGCTAGATTGGAAGCCATAAGAATCTTTTTGGCTTATGCTGCTCACAAAAAGTTCAAAGTCTTTCAAATGGATGTGAAAAGTGCTTTTCTCAATGGAGAATTGGAGGAAGAGGTATATGTTGAACAACCTCCAGGCTTTGTAGATCCTAAATTTCCCAATCATGTCTATAGGCTTGACAAAGAACTTTATGGCCTTAAGCAAGCTCCAAGAGCATGATATGAGACTTTAGCTCAATTTCTTCTGGAAAGTGGATTTAACAGAGACACAATTGACAAGACTTTATTCTACCTCAACCATGGAAAGGACTTACTTCTGGTACAGATATATGTTGATGATATCATTTTTGGCTCTACAAATACAAAGTTTTGTGAAAGATTTTCCAAGCTGATGCAGTCAAGATATCAAATGAGTATGATGGGAGAGTTGAGTTATTTTCTGGGACTTCAAGTCAAACAAACTGAAGATGGTACTTTTATCAGTTAATCCAAGTACACCAGAAATCTACTCAAGAAATTTAGAATGCAAGACAGTTCTACTGCTTCAACTCCCACGGTCACTGCAACCAAGTTAGATAAAGATATTGGTTCATCAGTAGATATTACTAACTACAGAGGTATGATTGGCTCTTTATTCTATCTAACTGCAAGTAGACCAGATATCATGTATGCTACCTGTCTTTGTGCGAAATTTCAGGCTGATCCAAGAGAACCTCACTTAATAGCTGTGAAAAGAATTTTCAAGTACCTTAAGGGTACAGCTGATCTAGGATTGTGGTATCCTAGAGAATCAAATTTTAAGCTAATAGGTTACTCAAATGCAGATTTTGCAGGATGCAAAATAGACAGGAAAAACACTAGTGGAAGCTGCCAATTTCTTGGAGGCAGATTGGTTTCTTGGTTTAGCAAGAAACAGAAGTCAATTTTCACATCAACTGCAGAAGCAGAATATATTGCTGCAGGAAGCTGTTGTGAACAGATTCTTTGGATGAAGAATCAGTTACTGGATTATGGGTTAGAATTTTCTAAAATCCCTATTTACTGTGATAATCAAAGTGTTATTGCTATGACAGGTAATCCAGTTCAACACTCAATGATAAAGCACATCAGCATTAGATACCATTTCATAAGGGAACATGTGGATGAAGGTACAGTGGAATTGCATTTTGTTCCAACAGATCAACAGCTAGCAGATATCTTAACAAAACCACTATGTGAACCTACTTTTATAAGATTGGTAAATGAACTTGGAATGGTTTCAGGTTCTTTCTCAAAATCTGCTTAGTTTTTGTTCTCATGCATCAGACTTTATGATCAGTGTTTACAGATTGTATTATCTCTATGTGATCTGTGCTTAAATTGTTAATATATTAAATACTGATTGTTATCTGATGTGACTCTTTAAACTCTGATAGTGATTTGAAGGTTCTGTGACTATTCAATCCAATGAGGATACATGTGCTAGATACTAACCTAGTAGTCTTTAACATACTAGAAATCCCATGTTTGAATTAGTTGTTTATGTGGAAACTCATTAACACAAGCAAATTCTGATTTAGAGCTTAGTCAAATTTACTTTGAGTGTCTTATTACTAAGTCACAAACTAGATTCTTGCTTCTCATCTGTCAAATTCTGATGTCAGTAAATCTTAAGGATGAACTAAATGCTGATAAGCCTCACTTATCAAAAGAAAAGAAAAGAAAAGAAATTAAAGTCAGGTAATCCTTTGAGATCTAGAGTAAATATGTGAAAGGGAAGACCCAAGTGCATTGATGGTATTAAGTTATATGCATTAGAAAAGTAAATAAATTTTCTTGGTGACTTTTCACATTCTCTAATTACTAGAGAAATACTTTGACAATAGCATAAATTCTGATAAGCAGTCGTGACTCACTTACACTGAGAAGCCACTGTAAAAAGAAATTTCAAAAGATGCATAAAATGAGCACAAACAGTTGAGGTGGACTCTTGCATAAATTTGTTCTATAGTAGACTTTATGATTTATGACAGATTTTAAGCACTTTTCTCAGTTATGCCTTATTTCTAAGATGTACTGAAGTTGATCAGACTTTAATCTTTATCTGATATTCTGCTAAATGCACACACTCTCACTCCATATGAATGATGAAAATTACTGTGGTGATCAAGTTGTTTCGGATAAACAGTTACGTATCTTTTGCATAAATTCTGAGGACAAGTTCTGATGGAAGTTCTGATGATTAAAACTCTGAAGAAAACAAGTCAGTATTTGTATGGAGAATTACAGAAACAAACATTCACTGTTTGAGTACAGAAGCCATATTCTGATGACCATTAAGTTCTGATAATAGTCAAGTTCTGATGAAAATCCTGATGGAAACCCTGATGCTTACGTGGCATTATTTGTTTACTTGGCTTATTTGTGGTAGATACTGAACGGTCATATTTAATCAGAATATAATTAGGTGAGATGAAAAATAGTCATAATCATTAAGGGTTAGTAGTAATTGTGTTTGTTTTGAATAACTGCATGTGCACAGTAATTGTTACTTATTTCCCGTGCCCATTAACTCCTGTTTTAAATTTTTACTGACTATTATTATTACACATCGGTCTAGGGAGACGAGGCATCATTATTTCTACTCCTAATTATGAAACAGTCCTCGAGTCCCTTGGTATTTTGTTGGCTATTTAAACCGACATTTCATCTCAGCAAAAACTTCTTCTTACACAAACTCATACTCTCTCTTTTATTTCTCATCGTTTTCCTCTTCATAAACATAAAAATGGTTCTTTTCAACATGTTTATGAACTACGAAACCTTCAATGCCGAGTTTATTTGTGAGGACTGGGTAAAGGAATGGCACATCACTGCCATTCCTGAAGAAATCTGGAACTCTATTCCACAAGAGGTTCACTCAGACCTCTTGGTCTTTGAGATGGACTACCAACTCCATCTTGATCAATTGGATGAAGCGCGGAGGGAGGCTCTTCTTCAGCAAGAACGGATTATCCGTCTTGCTGTGCTGTTTGACAGCAGGAGGACCTAGACTAGGATATTATGTAATTTTTACATGTAATCTTTAAATTTCATGACATGTACTTGTTTGATATATTAATGAAATTCCCCTTGATTTCAAGATCTAGTCTATGAAACTCTCATATTATGTGATGTGAATGTTCTTGTTGTGGTTTGTTAATCTTTACTTCATCTATTTGAACTATATCTCTTGATGAATGTTAAGATTAAAATAATGGTCGATAATAAATTGTAATGATTTGATAAATAGGTGAAGCACCGGTTCATGCATCAGAACATGTGACTATTGAAGCTGAGAATGTTACTTCTCAGAAAGAAACTGCAGCTCAAAGTTCTGTTACTTTGAAAAGGAAATCTGTATATTCTGATGCTGCAACAGCAACTCCTTCATTGGCAAGGAGGTTGAAGAAAATGAGGGCAAAGAGGTATAATGCCAAATCTCCATCTGAAGATATTGCAGAAGCTGGGGAAGGGGATCAGGAATCTCTGATCTCATCAAAACCTGTTGTAATTGAAGTTTTTCCATCCCCACCTAAAGCTAAAGACACTATTCCAAAAACAGTGGTTACACCCCCTGTCTCTCCTATTGAAGCTACAGATGATGTTGAAGAACAAACTACAAATTCTGAAATAGATATTCATAATTTGAATATACTCAATGTTCTTTTTCTGGAAGCTCCACCAATAGCAGCTCAGACAGCACCAACTCATTCTCCAATCTTAGATGCTGCGATACCATCTACATCAAAGACACCAGCTCTGGAGATAAATTCTGATGATCAGACTTAGATGATATTATTCCTGAATCTCCAGTTGCTTCACACACTGTTGTGCTGTTAGAAAATAATGAATCTTCCTCAAGTTCTGGAGACAGTATTTTTGTTGAAACTACAGTTCCCATTCTGGGTAAGGAAGCTTTGGTGAAGAAATTTGTTGAACAGGATGCTCATGTACCTTGGGAAGAAACTCACAGGGGAGTTGAGTGAACCAAGAAGTGGAATGAATCAGATTTTATTCCAAGCACCAAAATTCTGATAGAGCATGTATCAAAAGCTGATGAGTTATTGTCAAATTCTGATTTCAAGACTCATCTCAAGGTTACAGCTATGAGTACGAGAAGTCTTCATGGTCTACATTCTATTACTCATGCTAAGGTTGATACACTCAAGGAACAAGCTGATAAGCTAGATCTACAGATCAAGCTTGACAAGACCAGATATATCAGACCTACTCTTGAGGAAATTGAAGCCATTAAGAAGATTCAAGAGAAGCAACAGGCCCAAATTATTGAGGTCCTAGAAAATCAAGTTTCTCAGAAAGCTCAATTGGATGAAATCCAATCTTCAGTTGAACTTCTTCTCTCTCTCTTATCGCCTGATGATGCCAAAAAGGGGGAGAAGATAGTTAAGTCCAAATGCTCACCTACTCAAATACTGAAGAAGAAGGATGACCAAGGTGATGACCAGGGAAACTCTGATAAGAGCAGAGGTCAACAAGGAAAAGTTTAAGGAAAATCTTCTACACAGAACAAGTCAAGTTCCGATGTCGTGAATGCTAAAAGTCTGAAGTCAAGTTCTGATAAGCAAAGTCTGATGACAAAGCCTGATATTTTGATTCAAGGTGAAAGTCAAGACTCACAGAAGTTCATGCAAACTCTGAAGTACAAGGGGAAGCAGACTACTGTCTATTACAAAGATCCTAAGATTCAGACTTTTGATGAAGAAATTGCTAGAAGATTATTCATGAAGCACAATCCAGGAATGGATTTGGAAAATCTCAAGGAGGAAGAAGCTAGATTTGCAACTGAGAAGACAAATCTAAAGTCTAAAGCTTCTGATGCAAAGAAACCTTCAAGGCCTAAGGAAAAAGGCATTGTGATCAAGGAAAAGTCAAATTTTGAGACTTCAAAGTCCTAGACTAGATCACAGACTGAGATTGATCCTAAAGACAAATGGAAAAGAAAAGTTGATGAACCAACCAAGCTACTGGAGATGAAAATTCCTCAAGTTCTGATGAAACCAGTGTGCAAAATGGTTCAAGTTACTGATGATAATCTTGTTGAAGATGAAACTATTCAAATTCTGAAAAAAAAGAAAGATAACTGAAGAATCTAAAACAACCTCTGACATTGCTCAAGTTGTTAAGAATGAAGGACAGCAAGCAACAGAAGAAACAGCAAATTCTGATCAAACTATCATGACATCAACTACTGACAATGCTCAAGTTGATTTGAAAAAGATGACAATTGCTGATAAGAAGAAGCTGTTATGAAAGTTGTCTACTCCAGTTGAACCAAAGTCTAATCTTATGATTAATCAACTCGCTACATTTGGGTTGAGAGGCAAGCAACCTAGAGATAGAGCTGGATTAGGTTCTGATGAAGAAAAGATACAAACAGGAGTAGAGGTTACTCTAAGAGATCCTTTCATGTTGACAGACAAACCATATGAACAAATCAAACAAAAGCACCTTGACAAGGTGTTGTCTGCTCAAATTGTGATAGATGCTCATGATAAGGATGATCTGAAAGAGAAATTGATTTTATTTCTCAATAATGGAATGACTTACAGACTAGTTGATACCGATGTACTAAAGAAGTCTGTCAGAGAGCTTCAACATATTCACTATCTTTTGGAAGTAAAATCTGATGTTACAAGAAGATGGTCAAAATACATTTTAAAGGCTATAAGAGATCTACTCAGAATCTCTGGTACAAAGACTTCTCATTACCGTCCAATGATTACTGAAGATGATGAAAGAGAAATTCCTATGCTGAAGAATTATGCTAAGGTGGAAGTTATTCTGAAAGGAAGATGCTTATGTTATAATGAAAACTCTTCACATCCTAAAGTTATCAGACTTGGTGATGGACTTGAGAGAACATCAATTCAAGCTCTCAGAACAGCCATTTATCAAATTGGTGATAGTAAAGATGAAGAATTGATGCAGGTCAAAGCACAGTTAGTTGCAGTTCTGGGGAAAGCTGAAGATAAGCTGGTAAAAGATTTCGTTAAGAATCATTATGGATTTAGATTGATCCAGTGATATTGGTAAAGCTGGATGTTCTGTAAGTTGTAATTGATAGTCTTATTAAACTCTTATTGCATTTGAACTTAAATGTTTTTGACATCATCAAATCTATTAACTTGTATATTTTTGCATAATTTACAAGTTGGGGGAGATTGTTAGATATATTTGAGATATCATGTCTAATATATTTCATGTTTAGTTTTCAGATCTTATCAAACAGGAAATATCAGGACTTACTAAAATCAGGACTTACTGGAAGTTAGGATTTAAGGATATCAGGATTAAGGTCATATTAGAATTTAAGTACGGGAGGACTTACAGTTAAGGAAGGAAGCTGATTTGCAGTAGAAGATCGAGACTGAAACAAAGGAAGATATGCATGGAAAGAGTTAGAAGACTGAAAGACTTGTATAAGATATCTGATTGATATATTTTAGGAGACAAAATTATATTCCATATCAATTAGAAGTTATCTTGTAACTGTGTACTATATAAACACAGACATAGGTTTACACTATAAGTGTTATCATTATCGAGAAGATCATACATTGTAACCTAGAAACTCTTAGTGATATTTATTCATCATTGAGAGAGAACAACAGTTCTTATTGTAACAGAGTTTATTAAATATACTTGATCTTTGTTACATATTTGTGTTAAATCGATTTGATTATATAAACACTGTATTCAACCCCGTTCTACAGTATTGTGTGACCTAACACTTTGATTCTTCAAGCATTATCCTTGCAGCTTCAATAAGAGATCTGTTCTTTCTTTCCACTACTCCATTTTGTTGAGGAGTTCTTGCTGCAGAAAACTCATGCATAATCTCATTATCTTCACAGAATGATCTCATCACAGAATTCTTGAACTCAGTTCCATTGACACTCCTGATTCTCCTTACTTTAAAATCAGGATGATTGTTGAATTTCCTTATGTAATTGATGATGATTTCACTAGCTTCATCTTTAGACTTTAGGAAATATGTCCAAGAGAACTTTGAGAAATCATCCACAATTACTAGGAAAAATCTTTTCCTTGAGATGGACAACACATTAACTGGTCCAAACAAATCCATGTGTAACAATTGCAAAGGTTCTTCAATTGTTGAATTAAGCTTCTTTATGAATGATGCTTTGATCTGCTTTCCTTTCTGGCAGGTATCACACAATCCATCCTTAGTAAACTCCATTTGAGGAATACCTCTTACCAGCTCTTTCTTGACAAGCTCATTCATGGTCTTGAAGTTTAAATGGGACAGCTTTTTGTGCCATATCCAACTTTCATCTTGACTTGTTTTACTGAGAAGACAAGTGACAGATTCTGCATTAGATAAGTTGAAGTCAGCTAGATACACATTTCCTTTTCTCACTCCAGTGAGAACCACTTTATTGCTCCTTTTGTTTGTCACAACACAGGCTTCTGAATTGAAGGTTACTGAATTGCCCTTATCACAAAGTTGGCTGATACTCAACAAATTGTGCTTGAGACCATCCACTAGGGCAACTTTTCAATAATGACATTGTCTTTTGAAATCAAGCCATATCCCACATTATAACCTTTGCTGTCATCTCCAAAAGTAATACTTGGGTCAGCTCTTTCCTTGAACTCAGTGAGCAGGGTAGAATCTCCAGTCATGTGCCTTGAGCAACCACTATCCAGATACCAAAGATTATTTTTGTTTCCATGCACACATCAAAATCAAATCAAGTTGATTTTGGTACCCAAGTTTCCTTGGGTCCTGCCTTGTTAGCTTTCTTCTTTTGTTTCTTAAGTTTGATCTCATTTGACTTGGGAATTTATGATTCATCCTTAATCATTTGAGTTGGACCTTTGAAACCAGTCATTAAAACAGAATTGTCACGCACATTTTGATTAACAGGAAAAGGCATGTTATTTGCAAACATGTTATTCCAGTAAGAAATGTAAATGGCATTTGAGGCATACTAAATGCAGCATAATAAGTATTAGGTGCAAATGGCATATTAGCAAATTGTGCATTCATATTCTGAGCAGACATAGCATTCATAGGCATGGTAGGCATGGCAGTCATGTTGGGAAAAGAGGGAGGTGCAGACATAAGAGTGGGCATGGCAAGTTTGCAATTAACAGACAAGTGATTAACACTACCACACTTAACACAGATTTTTCTTGGTGCATATTTATCAGGTGTGTAGTTGTTATGTTTGTTAATTCCTACTTTCCCATTTCTATTGTTTTTCTTTTTAGTTTCTGTTTTAACCTCAATCTTTTCTAATCTGTCATTCAATTGCTTGATGGACAGATGACCAACATTAACTTTCCTGTCTTTCTTAACCTGACTAGATTCTCCTGGAATGAAGTTCTTAGAAACTGATCTATATTTCTCATTTAACTTAGCTAGTTTAGCTTTGCTAATAGGTTTACTCATAGCCAATGGATGTGGCTCTTTGTCACTCGACGGATAATCCTTCCGATTATTCGACGAATGATCTTCATCATCCGTCGAGTCCACATCTGTCAACAATCCTTCAACCAAATTGGACTCAAGCTTCTCTTTACTCTTCTTCCAGGCTGCATCACAAAAGGACTCAATACCTTGAACTTTAGTGATTTGAGCATGGACATCTCTGGATGATTTCCATGCCTTAATCACTTCCTGTTCTCATTCAAGCTGCTTCTTTAAAATCTCTTCTTTCTTCAAGGACTCAGTTAATTCATCCTTAGCAATCTTACACTAAATTCTCAATTTTTCAAATTCAATAAACTGAGACTCTAGCACATTATTCCTCTCACTTAAAAATAAATTAGTTTCTTTAATTTTAGCATTTTCCTTAGTGAGGGACTTAAGTGTAATACGCAAGTGATATAATTCTGTGGACATGTCATTTATGGCATCATTACACTCAACTTTAGATAAATGTGCTAGGTTAGTGGTGATTACCTGATTACTTGAAGAACTTCTTTCTGTTTCATTGGACTTGGCCATCAGGGCTAGATTGACATAGTTTGTTTCTTCATCTTCATCCAAATCATCTGCAGCCCAGTCATTCTCCTGTGTAATGAAAGCCCTCTCCTTTTGTTTGAGCAGCTCAAAGTATTTATGTTTATAATCAACATGCTCAAACTTCTTCTTGCTAGAATCAGACTTTCTACATTCACTTGCAAAATGCCCTGCCAAGCCACATTTGAAACATTTGAATTTGGATTTATCCACCATGTTTCTACTTGGCTTGGCTGCTCCAAAATTATTTTTGAATTTGAGCTTGGAAAATCTTCTGGATAGGAATGCTAGATATTCATCAATATCATCCATGTCATCTTGGCTCAAGTGATCTTCATTTTCAGCTATCAGCCCTTTACCCTTGCTTTCACAGACATTTAATATAGACTCAACAGCTTCTACCTTAATCTCTTTCTCCTTCTCTAACTCAGCAACCAGTGCTATGGACCCTCCTTTCTTCCTTCCTTTCTCCATCCTCTCATCTTACTCTATTTCAAGCTCATAAGTTTTTAGGATGCCATACAGTCTCTCCAAGGTGAACTCCTTATAATCCTGAGAATTTCTCAATGAGACTGTCATTGGCTTCCACTATTTTGGAAGAGATCTAATGTAACACCCCCAAATCCGGGTTCGGGGATCTGGGTTGTCACGAGTTATATTTCCATTAATAACACTTAATCTTAATAAACAACCAACTACTGCGTACTGTGACCCCACAATATACACACACCACAAGTTATAGTCTTAGAGATGAATACCAAAAATAACACAAGTCATTTTATTCCACCATTATAATCCATTACACCTCAAAAGGGGTTTCTGAATAAATTTATATATTCTTTGCCATTATTACAATTCATAAATATACATAAGTCTGGTACATCAAAAGTTGAAAGCCTAGCCTACTGGTAATTCCTACCTCAGCTACAACGGCATCATCGCCTACAGAAAACTGCGGAACGTTTCCTATCCGCTCGCAAATTGGGAGCTTGGTCATGTTCATCTTGTCTAGTTGTTGTTGTGTGATGAAGAAAGGAAGCAAGGGTGAGCAAAACAGCTCACCAAAATAACATGTATAGTAATTAACAATATATGAGCCTTCCCATAGTACTCATGAAAGTCTTGGTCAAGCAAAAATGAACCAAGTTTGATATCTTAACGCGACCAAGTCGCAAAATAATCAGTATATATGTATATATACTTTTCAAAATCTTTGAAATCCTCTTCCATGAGTAATATACACAGAGTTCCAGTTTATAACTGTATAAAAATATCGTTGTAAGGTGATCTCATATATCTAACCTTGTCTTAACATTTTTCTGAAAATCTTTGTCATGCATAAGATCATCATTTACTAGATATAAGTTGAAAAGATGAAGTTACAAGATACTCTAATATACTTATATCATTTTAGAAAACTACTTGAACTACCACTGTTCAAAGTATAATAAGTTTTAAAAGTTCATCACATAGATGAGGCTACAAGATAAGACTTGAATAGATTCCCTCTTTGAAATATCATTTTAAGGAAATGAAGTTACGAGATACTTCATTAAGTCCCGATATATATATACACCTATATATATATATCTCATACACTCCTTGAAAACCTCTGTCATGAAAAGTATGAACAGAATTGTAACATCCAATAAATTTGGAAAGGAGAAAACCTTGACATAAACCTGATATCTTGCTGATCAGGCAAAGATACCAAGTAAGTCACCTTTTCAACTAGTAGATGGATGAATTCCCCACTGGTCATCACCCTGGCCGCATTAGGACCTTATACTGGACTGCCACTCAGCCACTTACGCTTTGATGGACTGCCACTCAGCCACTTACACCTTGATGGACTCCCAGTGAGCCCATGTCGCTTATGCCGACGCATTTTGATTGGGCTTACTTCCCGAATGTTGGGCAAGTAATCAAACTCTTTTATCAAATTAGCAACTTCGTTGTGCCAAAAAATACACCATGGAGCCGGATACCTTAGGTTTTGAGCGAGTATTTAAATCCCCTTCGAAAGGAAGATCTTAAATTTGAAAATGAGTTTTGGGATCCGCTCTAACTTTTAAAACCATTTTGAAGACTCAAAAACATTTTTTTAAGAATGTTTGAAGTAATGCTGATTTAATAAAATAAATCAGTCCCGATATGTTGAAGAATATCTGAATATTATTATTTAAATAATATTCCCATAAAGGATAATCTTTATAAAAATAAGTGAAGTAGAAGTTTTAAAACTCATACTTGAAACGAATAATAAATAACAAAAGGTATACTTATACGAAAGTAAGATCCTTATTTGAATAATCGAAAATAAGTTTGATTATTATTCAAAACTATCGAATATACCTTATTCGATTAATAGTTATAAAAAACTATATAAAATATACTCGGGAACCTCGCCTTTCGGTTTTAGAAACATGTTCAACTTTGGGTCCCCTATACCAAGGGTATACGCAAATAATGCCGATCTGTAGCATAGGTATTATACAGTTTATAAACAATTGAATCGATAAAAAGATATCAAGATTAAGAAACAGGCATGCATATATTTATCATATCAACATTCTCCAATATATCGCAAGACTTGCTAATAACAACCATGCACTTATCTCAAGATAATGCATAAATATATTTACATCACAACAACAGTAAACGGTTAGAAAACTTGCCTGAGTGTTCTGGGGTAGACTTAAACTTAGAATGGTCCGGTAACCTATGAACAATAACATAAGCCGGAATTAGACCACGGTCGCTTAAGAAACTAGTCAAAACTCACTCATACCCTAACGGTCTCTTACGGTCGCTTATACGCTTAACGATTTGCGTTAATCGCTTGCGTACCCTCGGCTCCACTAATTTTAATAAATTTAACCGTTACAAATTTTAAGGCGACTCTTTTGCGAGAATTTTACTAACTGCCTTATTCACTTGACATAATTATCTCGTGTTTCAATTAGTCTTTTAAGGGCCTTAAAAAAGGTTTCAAAGTAAAGCGAAGGGTAATGGTTCGCTCGCGAAACGCCGTTACTTAAAACGGTCGTTTCTCCTAAACCGTACATGCGAACCACATACCAAAATGAAGCTTACGACACAACCTAGATAAACATGGCAAAGTTACAGTTTAATCAGTAAGTGTCCTGATCCTTATTCCAAGCACAAACAGTCTATATGCAAATGGGCATTACGACAGCTATGTTTACGAGTTTTCCAAATTTTTCACTATGCCAAAACCTCACCAATTCATCAACCATCACCAATCCATAAATATTTCATCTATACAACACTATCTCAGTCCACATTCTCAAGATTTTTAACTCATTCAACCACAATCAAGATCCATTAATTATAACCAAAGATTCGTTAACCATAATTTATACAAATCAACCAAAACAACTAACAAACATGGATCAAGCTTCTTATTTACAAATCCAAATCATATAAGCTTAAAACCTTATTAACCCTACTGATGTATAAGGGTTCAAGAGACTCATACCTTCCTTGGAGCTTCTTAACACAAGAAAAGAGCTTGTATTGCCTCTAGGAACCTTGATCTAACCTTAAACAACCTTGCTCTTTTCAAAGAATTCAAGAACACAAACATGGTTACTATTCATCTATCCATAAATCATAAAAAAGGAGTATGGTAATCAAGAAGGTGAGGAGAGTGGTTACCCTATATCCGTAGAGCTTCTCGATGGCTTCGATTTGACTGGTAGCACGCGCGAATCGGCCAAGGGAAACTCAAGATACAAGCATTTCTTTCTTCTCCATTTTTTATCCCCTTTTCCTCTCGGGTTTTCTCTTCAAAAATGAAGAAATGGTCTTTTTCTATCCTTTTTGCTTGGTTGAACTTGAGGTTTGTGCCAAAATTTACTTGGTTGTGAATTAACCAAGTGGTTACTTCATTAAATATCTCATCTTCACTTTAATAAAGTGTTTGCATCATCTTGATGACCTCATCCCCAAGCCACATGTCATATTCTTATGGTGTGATGATGTCACCTAGTTTCTACTCCACTTGATTAATCTCCCTTGCTTCTTTTACAAGCTTATTTCTTGACCGTTTATTTTTTTTACGGTTTGCTTAACTCTCGTTCCCGTTAATCATTTGGGGGATCATATCCGGGATCTTATTACTTGGGCTTCCCTAAACCTTCCTTAATATTTTATACTCCCTTAATGATCATCTCTTATAATCCTTGAATTTAAATCATTTTAATCATGTTACCTTATACTTAATTCTTTCGGTAACTGGTGGATTTTCTGGAAAAATCAAAGTGTCCGGATTCGAATTCTGACGACCTTCACATACACTCATTTACTTTATGGAATACTAGTACGATCTCAAAATTTCCACAACAGTACTCCTATATAGTGTGGTCTGATAATTTTCCTTAATCAGCATCATCAGAAAAAGTTACTATTCATCAGAATTTCAATAAAAAAATCCAAAAATTGGGATTATTACAGTCTCCCCTCCTTAAAAGGATTCCGTCCCGGAATCAGATAAAATAAAAACAAACAGTTGGGGATGCTTTTCCAGCATTGCGCTTTCTAACCCTCAAGTCAATTTTTTTCCCACATTGTGGTTTTACCACAAAACTCTGAATAGTTTGATAACCCTATTCCTAAAAACTTGCTCCTTTCAGTACATAACCCTTACTGGTTGCTCCATATAGGTCAACTCTTGTTGCATGTCTATGCGCTCGTATTTTCCTATATGTTCGACATTCGGATTATACTTCCTCATCATTGCCACATGGAACACGTTATGAATTTTCTGCAGGTTTGGGGGTAGGGCTAGCTCATATGCTAACTCCCCAATATGTCTTAATATATCCAGGGGTCCGACAAATTGTGGACTTAGCTTTCCTTTCTTTCTGAACCTCATCAATCCTTTCCAAGGGTTTCTAAGGGGATACCTTTAACAGCACTAGGTCCCCTATTTCATACTTTTGGTCCTTTCGAGTCAAATCAGCATACTTCTTCCATCCATCCCGGGGTTTCTACCAGTCTTCCTCTGATTAGATCCACTATATCTTTGGTCCTTTGGACCACTTCGGGTCCGAGCATCTTGCGCTCTCCAACTTCATTCTTGTACAAGGGAGAGATACATTGTCTTCCCTAAAGGGTTTCATAAGGCATCATCCTTATACTGACATACGATCTATTATCGTAAGAAAACTCAATCTGCGTTAAGTGATCATTCCAAATTCTTTCAAGTCTATCGCACAGACTCTCATCATAGCTTTTAGCGCTATAGCTTTTGCTTCTCAGTAGCCACTATTTTCCAGTTCGTAATCGTTACTATCTTCCGTACCTAATACTATACTGGTTACACTTTTGCTCGTTAGCGTTCTATAACCTTTTAATAAACGCGTCAACCTTAGTATCACGAACGCGTTAGAATCGGAATACCACCTCACTGATACTACTTTATTTCTAGCTGCTTCCATCTTTGAAAGCTTGATCCATCATATAGAAGTAAAAGAATTTATTGAGAGATCACTATGATCATGAACACTTGTTACATCGCATAGTTAGTACAGAAGGTGGCCAGCCTTTAGTACTTGACAAGCAATTAAACAACATGTGGTATCCTACTAGGCTTCTATCACACAGATAGATAGTCATTCGGCAATACCTCCCCTTCTGGAAGGGTTGTTCTTCTCAGTTTACACGAAATGGAAAGGAGAGAAAAGAACAATTTAAAGAAAAAAATATGGTCACAAAATATCTATTGTGGAATCTACCTATGAACTATAGAAGTTTGTCATAGGAGAACGAAACATATATGTATATATATCACATTAAGTATTATAGCATCGTATTTCACATGCCTAACTATTTTTTCTATTCCATCCATCATTCTATGGACCCATGCTCTTGCTCGAGCTTATAAACAATCACCTTTGAAACTCCCTCGACATCGAAAATCGAATATGGGATTTCATTCTAGACATCATCGTTACTAGAATTCTATGCTTGCACTGTAACCTTTCTCGTATAGTAATACGACTCTCTATTGATAAGAAGGAATAAATATTCAATAGGTGGATAATCGACTTAGTTAGTCTATCAATAATAACTTATACATCACCACAACCCAATTAGTGGTACTCAATATCAATATCCATTCCAATACAACTCTCAAAGTTGTAATCGGCTCATTACTCGCAGAATCATTACTGCATTACTATGGTCCACCGCTGACCTACTGTAGTCATTCATTTTCCATGAAATATTAATATCTAACCATAAGAATCCATACATGTCGTATCAAATTCTTCTAAGAAGGTAACATAATCACCATTCATGATCCATTAAGAACACTCCAGATCCTGACGTACATACATGACATGAAGCAGATAAAATTGCAGAAGAGTTTCAATAAAAGCAACGATAGCAGGTTAATACCATTATTAATCGTATGTCTTTATTGGGAGAAATGAAGCTCAAAGGTTCATTTAGTCCTTTCGTAACATAGTCCTGGCTTATCTCAAGATAGGACCTTCTAAGATAGATAGCCCGCTCACGGCGATTACATGAATTAAATCTTTACCAAACTACTATTACGGTTGAGTATCGCACAATCATCAGAAGGAATGTCAATATTTCACACCATAATACAACCTTCACGGCTTTAACCATCATCAGTGTATTCCTCTGGCACGAGCGCCTATAATTGCTCTCTTACGCTTAGAGTGTCGGCCACCTCATTGGCCTTTCCTGATAGTAATAGTTCCTTATAATCAATGTCTTTTGAACGATCTCCAATTAAATTTTCTATCTAATTTCCAATCACAGCTTGTGTGAAAATGCTCTTCCTTACGCTTTGGTGAGAAAAAAAATATTACCATTTTCCAAAAGTTATTGCCTCGGTCTTTAGAGGTTAAAATTGTCACGACTGACTCTTGATCATACTTAGGACGTCTTTTATCTTAGGTCCTAATTGCCTTAAACAATTTCGAACTTTACTGGTTTGATCCATACTTTCTCATGGTTTAACACGTGCCCCACTTGGCATTATTATTATTACGTCATATTTCCTTTACCAAAGTTTCTATTTGTAAAAACTTAAATATCACCACTCTTTTTGTGACTTCTCGAAGGTTATTCTTAAATCATTCCTCCTGTACTCCCTAGGTACAGGGCATATCAAGATACCATTTACTAATACTAGAATGATTGTCTATATAGTTCTGAAAACTTTCTCCACTAATCTTTAAAGATTGTTGTTACTTTAATTCTTCCCAATTCATACTTCGACACTCATACTGTCCTTATTAATGGTGAAATGCCAACCTTATGCATTCCCCTAGGTTCATCTCAAGTTATCGAGTAACTATCCTTAATTCCACCTTTAAAAAGGTACTTGCATCCTTCCATGGATAAATCAAGTCATATATCCTTGATAGATTATCTTATTCAATCATTCCCACCTCGATAGTCTATACCAAATTTCACAATAGCATCCTTATTCAAGTTGAGGTCAATCCATATGGCCTCCATAAGATAAAAATGGTTATCCGCTTTTCTTTCCTGATTTGGTAATGATAACAGGGATGTTCTAGGAGATATTGGTCGTGTTCAATGTGAAACTTTTAGTTCTAACTATTCATTTATCTCCATTATTTATCTCAACTGTCATCTTAATGTTGGGATATCTTTTATACCTGGCGTCTCCCTTTCTGGGTATCAAGCCACCGGTCTTACATACACTTCACATTCTTAAAGGTCACTTCCTTCATCCCATTTTCCTAATATCTTGTTATCCTGTCTCCTCAGTCCATCCGTGTTTCCTTATTAATCCATCAGTCTATCTCATGATCAGTCACCATCGCGCTGATGATGACACACTTCTCTATATTTATTGCTAGGGTTTCTTAGGGTTTCACATACCAAACTCCATTATTGCTTCTCAACTCTATTTCCTTTATATCTCTTTATACTCATTCCCCTTTCAGTCTTTTATTTTCACTTCTATTATAACCATTTCATGAACCAACACAACATAAGAATTGATTTCAAACATCCCGTCATTCTGGATTCGTGTCCTTCAGATGAACCTTGACGAATTTCACAACCTAGATTCATGATTCATCATACTTGTCCGCCTCTGGCCTGGTTTTAAAACTTCTATGTTATCTCTCTATCTTCCTTAGACTTCCACCAACGGGTGGCCTCTCTCTTAGGAAGGTAAGTGGCAAAAACAGTCTTTTGCGCTTCGTCAATCATTTAGAATCTCAAATGATTCCTCTATTTCCTTTAGCCAGGCTCTTGCCTTGACTGGGTCAACTTGTTCCTTGGAACTCTGAGAGCTTAGCGACTTAAAGGTCCTGAAAGAATTTCCCACCGCATTGTTTTCTCAGGGTGGTGGTTTGGGGGTAAAAGTATAAGTTTTGTTTAGGCAGGTCCATGAATTTCCCCATAGGAGTACCGTCCTGGTTCTCCCTATCTTGCTCGACTTCTGTTTTCTCAGTATGAAATGTTTCATCCTTCTCCCATAATCGGGGTTATCTTATACGTTAAAATCCTTGTTTTCCACTTCATTATGTTATGGGTTCCCTCTTTCTTGATGGCGACCTCCCTGACTATCATATTCAGGGTTTACCCTAAATCTTATTCCTTGAACCATGGCTTTCATCTAAGATCCCGTCCTTAGGCTTTTGAACATTTGGAACCCAAATTCTGTAGGAATACCTCATTATTCCCTTATCATCTTTCTCAGTATTAATCTCTTCTCTATTCATTGGCTCTCTGCCTTCATTCATCACTTTTTCTAAGCACAATATGATCTTTTCCAATAATTCGGGCTGCATTACAATCTCAAACAACTTTTCAGTACCGGCTCCGGTTACCTTCACTTCTATTTCCATTTTTTCGAAATCTCTTATCAACTCTTCCGAAGACATTGTCATCTTGAGTCTCTCTTTTCTACTAAGGGTGTCAGCCACCACATTGGCATGGAATTTAAACGGAAGGATTATAAATTGAAAATTCAATTGGTGTATTTGTGTTTCATATGGATACCGGGCCAAAAAAAGTCACTCTTAAGAAGAGAAATAAAGGTCTGTCATTCGACATCACCTTCAAGTTAAATATAGATGAGCTTATTCAGGAGTTTGACAAAGTTGAATTAACAACATTAGCTGATACGAAGGACGTTGGACTTACACTTACAGGAAGTTCTAATACATTAATGAGGCCAGACCTATGACTAGCACTGGTTGCTTCATGCAATCTCTCTATTATCACTGCAGTGGATTTGTGGTGTCTACTGCATCTCTGTCTACCAGACTTGGAGGGCTTTATTGCCTTCTATAGGAAACTTAAAAAACTTGTTGTTGAATCGAAAAAGGAGAAGATGAATGTTGCCTCAGATTTAGTCAACCGAATGTTGAAAAGTAACATGTTTCTTTTGGGCGCTGTAGATTTAAAGGAAGGTTCTGTAACTGCGAAGATGTAAGAACTCCGACCTGAAGAGGATGGAACCATTCGAATGCACATAAGAAGTTCTTTGAAAACAGTCAGATCGAACATCTTATTCATATAGACTTAGGTATGGAACTCGATGTTCATCACCTTAAGAACATGTCAAAAGACTTTGAAAGAGCCAAGAAATTAGCTGTGAAAGAGGTGGGTGATGCGATAGATATTCACGACATTAAACACTTAACGGAAAATATTATATTGATTGGAGATGTGGTCAGATATACTAGTGAAGAGTGGAGCAATGTGAAAAAACAATTTTATCAACACTCTAGATATTCTGTCAAAGAAAAACACACTAGATATGTCCAATGTCCCATACAACAATTTCCTTTGATTTTTCGTGGTTTAGAAAAAAAGTCCGATTTTGAAAAAGAAAATACAGAAAAGAGGATAAGTCAAAGAATATTTAGACAAGATTATGTCTAGAGTCCAATTAAGCCGCCTCTAACTTTAGTGTGCAAAATTCTTTGATGAACTTGATTATTAAAAGAGTTCACACAGAGCTACTTAATTATCTGCCATGGCAGCGCCACACAGTGTTACTCTCTTACTATTCTTCTTTCTTCTACACTCTCATGTTATAACTATGTCCTATAATATCACTACTACTACGCTGTGCTAGGATCACAAGAGGTTTGCTCTTTTACGTTTAAAGCAAAGCCTTTTATGCCTCTTCCCATTCATCTGCTGACATGAAGACTGCGTCCTGGAAAGCCAGAGGAAATAGCAGCAGTGATTGCTGCTCATGGGACGGGGTTGAGTGTGATGATGCTACCGGTTATGTTATTGGTCTTGACCTCAGTAGCAGTCTAATATATGTTACTCTTCACCCCAACTGCACCCTGTTTAGCCTTGTTCACCTTCAGAACTTAAACCTTGCAGAAAATAACTTCATGAACTCTTCGATTCCATCCGAGATTTCCCATCTTTAAGTCTATCCTTTGTAAATTTGTCATACTCTTCATTTTCGGGTCAAATTTCACTCGAGTTGTCAGGACTGTCCAAACTGACTTACCTGGTTCTGTCTCACAACTATTTGCATGGAGG
Organism: Apium graveolens; assembly: GCF_009905375.1. Lineage (NCBI taxonomy): Eukaryota > Viridiplantae > Streptophyta > Magnoliopsida > Apiales > Apiaceae > Apium > Apium graveolens. The sequence continues at coordinate 275,637,744 of NC_133652.1, read as the reverse complement.
ATTTCCCATTGCAATCTTCAATCTACCAGGCCTGCTTGTTCTCAACGCGAGTGACAATCAAAATCTCAGTGGTTACCTTCCAGAGTTTAACAAAACAAACTCCTTCAGGGAACTTGATATTGCTTTGACAAATTTCTTTGGTAACATAACTGCCTCAATTGGAAATCTGCAGTCATTGACTTGGTTGCGACTCAAACAATGCTATTTTTCGGGATCAATTCCGGCCTCAATTGGTAACCTTACCCAGCTTACTTTTTTATCAGTTTCATCTAACATTGGCTTCACAAGTTAGCTAAACTTACTTTTTTAGACCTTCGTGATACTAATCTATATTGTGATTTCCCACCATCTCTTGCAAACCTAACCCAACTTACCAATCTTGACCTTCAAGAAAATTACATTGGTGGTGAAATCCCTTTGTGGTTGATGAACATGACCCAATTAATAGAATTAAACTTGAGCTCTAAAGAATTAACTAGTAAAATTCCTCGCTCACTTTCTCAACTCAAAAATCTCGAATATCACTATGTTGCTACAAATGACTTTACTAGTACAGTAGATGCTGACATATTTCAGAGCTTAAGAAACCTTACCATTCTCAATCTATCCCAGTCCAATATAACGTTAGTTGTTCCCCATCAAACTATCTTCACTCTTCCAAAGCTTAAACTTTTAGGTTTGAGTTTCTGTAACTTAACTGAGTTCCCATACTTTCTACGGTTCCAGAGTAACTTAAAGGGACTTGAATTGGATGGAAACGATATTCACGGTAGTATACCACACTGGATTTGGAATGTAAGTGAAAATTTAGAGGTAATGAACCTTAGAGCTAACTACCTAACGGCCTTCGAACATGATCCGGTTGATATCCAAAGTAAGAGTTTAAGATCGATAGACATAAGCAATAACATGCTACAAGGGAATCTCCCAGTTCCACCATCAAATACAAATTTGTACTTTGTGAAGAACAATAGATTAACCGGAGATATTTCCCCTATGATATGTGGTGTCATGTCTCTTAAAGTACTAGATTTGTCAAATAACAGCATGAGTGGACCAATTCCACAATGCCTAGCCGATTCTATGGAATTCCTTGTTCTCAAAGACAACAACTTTTCTGGTACAATTCCTCAAATATACCAAAAAGAATGTGACTTAAAGGTGTTGGATTTGAGTCAAAACCAGTTAACAAGGGAAGTTCCAAGGTCATTGTCAAATAGTAAAATGCTACAGATTTTGGATCTATCGAATAATCAGATGAAACAAACTTCCCCTCTTGGTTGGGGAGTCTTCCACGACTACAAGTTCTACAACTGCATTCCAACAAGTTCCACGGTGAAGTTAGAAGTCCAAGGAATCCTTCAGAGTTCCCAATGTTGTGCATTATCGATCTCTCCAGTAACTTTTTAACTGGTGCTTTGCCTGCATATTATATTCAGATTTGGAATGTAATGAAAGATTTTCGTACATACATGGAACAATATATAGAAACAAAAACGGAATCTTTATGGATTATTGGAAGATACCCTCTGACATCCACTGCCTCATATCACACCTCAATAATTCTTACCAACAAAGGCGTAGAGATTGACTACGATAAGATTTTAAATGTTTTCACTGCTATTGACCTTTCAAGTAACAAATTTACAGGGCAGATTCCAGAATCTCTTGGAAGTTTAGTGGCTCTCCAGTTGCTTAACCTTTCAAACAATGATCTTACAGGTCCAATTCCTCCATTACTTGGGAACCTAACACAGCTAGAATCGTCGGACCTTTCACAGAACAAGCTCTCAGGAGTTATCCCTCAACAGTTGGCAGCACAACTCAATTTTCTCACTATCTTCAATGTGTCCAACAACCTTCTAAGTGGTCACATACCACAAGGCCCACAGTTTAATTCATTTGAAAAAACTTCTTATATTGAGAACTCAGGACTTTGTGGATTTCCGTTATCTAAGAATTGTGGAACTAAGCTATCACCACCTGATGAGAACAAGGATGATCCTGATGATGATAAGCTTCCAAGTGGACTTGATTGGTTATTCATATTAGTAGGACTTGGAAGTGGACTTGTTATTGGGTTTGTACTAGGAGACATTTTGATAGATAGACACCCTTGGCTGATCCCTAAGACTGTTCAGAAATTTGGAAGGGCACAAAAAAAACCCAGGATGCGGAACAGGCAGATCATTTGGGCTTAGCAAACAGGTTTGCTGTAAGAGTTGGGCAATTGTTCTTCTACATATGTTTGGTTGTAGGTATTTCTTTTTTATTTGGTTTAGATTGTTGTATCTTTAATCACATTATTCCTATCTGTAATAAAGATCTAGTTAAATACAGAACAGTAAAATTATAATGATAAAAAATTCAAGTCATATAAAATTATGTTATTACCTGAATATGTAAATTGTCCTTGTTATGTTGGACATGTGTGGTGTTTTTGTGGCCTATCCATAGCTAGTTTTGTGTCTTCATCTTTCCCAATTTCACATTCAGCAAACTTTCTCCCACAAACATTTCGTACTATCATATAATGGTGTGGCCGGGTCTGAAAACTTCTTTAATCCAACAACCCTTGACTCCACATAACTCATCACTTAAGTGTGACAAATTCAGAATCAGATACATCTCTTTCACTAAATCAGTGGGAATTTTTTGGCTTGACAAGGTAACTAAATTAACAGTTTTCAACCTTGATAATACCAGTATAAATGGTGATATACCCACATATCTTTCAAACCTAACTCAGCTTACTTCTCTTGGTCTTGCACATAATCACTTCTCAGATAAAATCCCGCTGCGGCTTATGAACATAAACCACCTAACTTTCATACGTTTGGTTGACAATGAATTAATAGATCCAATTCCAAGTTCATTTTCTCAACATATAGACCTTATTGGTGTTGGAATTCATGCACTTTAACATTCATAATATCTATCTTTTATATATTCATGTATCTTGTAATCAAGTTCATTTAAAGGTTCATTGTATCAACTCTCTAAATGACTCTCTAGAAAGATCTGTAGTATCTATATATAGCCTATTCTACAGCATATGTAAAAAATCAATTCAATCAAAGAAATCATATTCAAAAATATTAAAACATTCTATCATCTTTTTTTAGAGCTCTGCAGTAGCAACTCATTTAGATTCCTACAAATTGGCATCAGAGCAGTTTTCGATTCTAATCTGGGATTGAAACAAGAAGTGATTACATGGCATCAAATTCAGACTCTCAATCATCTTTAACTCCTCTATTTGATGGTGAAGATTATGACTACTCGAATATCATAATCAGAACTGTTCTTAGGGCAGAAGGCTTATGGAATATCGTGGAGAAAGGTTTTGTAGAACTTGATGATGAATCAGGCTTGTCTGAAGCAGAATTAAATAAAATTGAAACATCTCGTCGCCAAGATACAAGAGCACTGAGCAAACTACAGATGGGAGTCACCAAACCAATTTTTACAAGGATATCAAGAGCTTCAACAGCAAAAGAAGCATGGGAAATTCTAGAAGGTGAATTCCATGGAGATGAAAAGGTAAGAAGTATTAATCTTCAATCTCTTAAAAAAGATTTTCAGAATTTAAGAATGAAAGATTCTGAAAATACACAAAGCTATCATGCTCGTGTAATGGAGATTGTGAATTAAATGAAAACCCTAGGTGATGATATTACTGATCAACATGTTGTGGAGAAAATTTTGATCAGTTTGACAGATAAATATGAATATATTGTTGTTGTTATTGAAGAAACAAAAGATCTCAGCAAGTTGTCAATAAGAGAATTGATGGGATCTCTTCAAGCACATGAAAAAAGAAGGCTTAAACAGGCAGAGCAATCAGAAAATGCTTTTTTGTCTAGAGCAAAGGTGAAGCCACAACAATTTTCAAAGAAAGGTGGTTACAATCAGGAGCAAAAGAAGGCAGACTGGAGGAAAAATACCACCAGTACTTACAAAAATGATAACAATGAAAGAGGTACAAGTTCTAACCCAAAATATTTTTGCAACATATGCAAAAGAACCAGCCATATCACATCTAAATGTTGGTTCAAGGGTAAGCCTTAATGTAATTTGTGTAGAAGATTTGGTCATATTGAAAAAGACTGCAGATTTAAAAATTGTGAGAGGGCAAATTTCACAGAAGGAAAGGAGGACAACAAAGAAGAACAATTTTTTTATGCTTGCCATTCCAGCCTTGATGAAGACAACAAAGCATGGTACATAGACAGTGGTTGCAGCAATCATATGTGTGGAGATAAAAAAATCTTTGTGCAAATTGATACAACAATAAACCCAAAGGTGAGGATGGGTAATGGAGCTGTTGCAGAAGCAGAAGGCAAAGGAACAATTTCTATTAACACAAAATCTGGAGTCAAATATATACGAGATGTTCTTCTCGTTCCAGATTTAAAAGAAAATTTATTAAGTGTTAGACAGCTTCTGGAACATGATTATTGTCTTGTATTTGAGGATAATATGTGCAGAATTTTTGAGAAAAAGAACAAGAATCAGGTCATTGCAGAAGTAAAGATGGAGAGGAACATGAACTTTCCATTGATCTTTAACTACAATGCCCTAAAGGCTGAAGTAGTAGACCAATCATGGCTTTGGCATAAAAGATATTTCCATCTAAATTTTCAGGGATTAAAGCTTCTCAAAGAAAGAAACATGGTGAATGGCCTACCAGATTTACAAAAAGAAAAGAACCCGTGTGAAGGATGCATCATGGGAAAACATCATAAAATGCCATATCCAAGAGGAAAATCATGGAGAGCAAAAGGACGCTTGGAACTTATACATACCGACATTTGTGGTCCAATGAAAACACAATCGTTGGCACAATAAAGGTATTTTATAATTTTCATTGATGATTTTTCAAGGATGACATGGATTTATTTTCTAAAGGAGAAATCAGAAGCTTTCAATATTTTTAAGAGATTTAAATCCTGGTTGAAAAACAAAGTGGTTGTAACATTAAGTGCATACGGAGTGATATAGGAGGTGAATATACCTCTAAAGAATTTGAAGGATATTGCAAGGATGAAGGCATTTAGAAGCAGCTCACAGAAGGGTATAGTCCGCAGCAGAACGGAGTTGCAGAACGCAAAAATAGAATAATTGTTGAAATGGCCAGGTCTATGATGAATGAAAAAGGACTCCCAAAGACGTTCTGGGCTGAAGCTACAAATACAGCAGTGTACATCCTTAACAGGTGTCCCACAAAAGATGTAAGAAACATGACACCAATGGAAGCATGGAGTGGAGAAAACCCATCAGTAAGTCATTTCAAAACATTTGGTTATATTGGATATGCTCATGTACCTGCTGAGAAACGTACTAAACTGGATGATAAAAGTATAAGATGTATCTTTACTGGTCATACTCTAGAAACTAAAGGTTACAGGCTTTACAATATTGAAACTAACAAATTGGTTGTTAGTAGAGATGTTTTATTTGATGAAAATGCAGCCTGGGATTGGAAAGAAAAACATGTGGAACATGTCCATCAACCAAGTTCTCTGGAAGAAAATGAAGAAAGTGAAGAAATAGAAGAACAAGATCAAGAAACTCACACATCTGATCAGACTCACACATCTAAATCAGAGGATGATAATGAAACTCCACCAATAAAATTCAGAAGAATTAGTGACATATATCAATCTTGTAATTTTGCGGTTAGTGAACCAGAAAATTTTGAAGAAGCTGAAAAATATGAATTATGGCAGCAAGCAATGGAAGAAGAAATGCACATGATTGATAAGAACAAAACATGGGAGCTTGTAGACAGGCCTGAAGGATGAGAAATTATCGGGCTAAAATGGATCTACAAGACCAAATTGAATCAAAATGGAGAAATTCAAAAGCATAAGGCAAGGCTATTCGCTAAAGGTTTTACTCAAAAGCCCGGTGTTGATTTTTCAGAAACTTTTTCCCCAGTAGCAAGGCTTGAAACTATAAGAACCTTGATCGTTCTTGCTGCACAAAATAAATGGAAACTTTTTTAGCTTGATGTTAAGTCTGCATTCTTAAACGGAAAGCTTGATGAAGAAATTTATGTTGAGCAGCCACGAGGGTTCTTGGTGGAAGGGGGAGAGAACAAAGTGTACAAACTCATAAAGGCCCTTTACGGACTTAAACAATCACCTCATACATGGTACAAAGAGATTGACTCATATTTTCTTAAAAATGGATTCCAAAGAAGCAAGAATGAAGCAACTTTGTATGTGAAGAAAGAAGGAAGCAAGATTCTCATTGTTTGTCTCTATGTGGATGATCTCATTTTCACAGGAAATGATCAAGTGATGATGGAAAGATTTAAAGAACACATGATAAAATCCTATGAGATGAGTGATTTGGGGCTACTTCATTATTTCTTGGGCGTTGAAGTTTCACAAGGAGCAGATGAGATTTTTGTTTCACAAAAGAGGTATGCAAAAAGTATTCTTGACAAATTTAATATGTCAAATTACAAGCCGGTTTCAACACCCCTGGTTGTTAGTGAAAAATTATCAAAAGTTGATGGAACATCAAAGGTAGATTGCTCTCATTACAGAAGTTTGGTGGGTAGCTTGTTGTATGTTATAGTAACAAGGCCTGACATAATGTTTACAGCAACTCTACTCTCAAGATTTATGCAAAATCCTAGTCAAACATATTTTGGAACAGCAAAAAGAATTCTGAGATACTTGCAGGGAACATTTGACTATGGGATTTTTTACAAAGCTGGAGAAAATCTGAATCTTATTGCTTACTCGGATAGTGATTGGGCTGAAAGCATAGATGACATGAAGAGTACATCTGGCTATGCAATTTTACTTGGAACAAACATTTGTTCTTGGTTGTCAAAGAAGCAGAAAGTTGTTGCACAATCATCAGCAGAAGCTGAATATGTAGCAGCTGCAAAAGCAACTTCTCAAGCAATTTGGTTAAGGAGGATTCTAGAAGATATTGGAGAAAAGAAAAAAGAAGCTACAATTCTATTCTGTGACAATAAATCAGCTATTTCCATTGTAAAAAATCCAGTGTGTCATGAGAGGACAAAGCACATTGCAATCAAATATCATTTTATCAGGGATGTAGTTGAAGAAGGAGAGATACAACTACAATATTGCAAGACTCAAGAACAGCTTTCCGACATTTTTACAAAGGCTCTTCCTAAAGAGAAATTTCACTACTTGCGTGAACGCATTGGAGTTGTCAGACAAGTGCATTAAGGGGGAGTGTTGGAATTCATGCACTTTCACATTCATGGTATATATCTTTTATATATTCATGCATCTTGTAATCAAGTTCATTTAGAGGTTCATTGTATCAACTCTCTAAATGACTCTCTAGAAAGATCTGTAGTATCTATATATAGCCTATTCTACATCATATGTAAAAAATCAATTCAATCAAAGGAATCATATTCAGAAATATTAAAACATTCTATCATCTTTTTTTAGAGCTCTGCAGTAGCAACTCATTTAGATTCCTACAATTGGTGCAGTAGAGGTTGACATTTTCCTTAGCCTTAGAAAGCTTACCCATCTTGGTCTATCTTTTAACAAGATAACCTTACTAACCAACCATAGCCTTAACCTCACTCTTCCGAAGCTTGAATTTCTACTTCTGAAATCCTGTAACTCAAGTGAGATCCCATATTTTCTGCAATTTCAAAATAATTTGCAGGTTCTTTACTTGAATGGAAACAACATTTACGGTAATATACCATACTGGATATGGAATCAAAGTAGCCATATGGAAGCAATTAACCTTTCTGTTAACTTACTGCAAGCCATTGCAAAGAATATGATTGTTCTTCCAAGTCTTAAGAGTAGTAAACATAAGTATCGGAGGGGAATCTCCCATTCCGCCACAGAATATAATATAGCGCTCTGTGTCTAATAACAGAATGAGCGAAGAAATACCACCAATGATCTGTGGTAGTTCAAAATACTTGTTAGTCCCTTAACAATATAGCAAGAATTACAGAAGGGGGGTTGAATGAAATTCTTGAACCTTTTTCTCGAAATAAAAATGTTCAACTCGAATATAAATATAAGTGTTTTGATTAGCACAATGCGGAATAGAAACTTAATTGAATCAAAACATAAGTAATTAAAAACAAAAGTCTTTAAAAACTTTCTGGTGAATTTAAACAATTCCACCAGAGATATATATTATATATCGAGAAGACTCTATGTGCAAGAATGCTCACAGCTGCTTACAAATCGAACTACTGAGAATACAAGGAAATGCTAAGGATTTTGCTTACAAAGATTTCTCTCTTTTTGTATCTCAGTTATGTTTTATTTGCTATGTTCTTGGTTTATATATTACCAAGATTACAAAGTCAAAAACACTAAATAAACATAAAAACTATCAGTCTTAAGCTTTGCTACTTTTCATCCTCTATTACCCAGTTAATGGGCTTCCACAGTAGATTTGTACATTTCGACGGCTGTGCTCAGTATTCACTGTTCAACTGCTGTTTGAATTCTTTATATGACCATCCGTTGGACTTTATGAATATTCGTTGGATATATGATCATCCGTTGACTTTCTGAACATCCGTTGATGGCTTCATTGATCATCCGTCGACTGCTATATCAGGCATCCGTTGATAGTCATTTGATCATCCATCGATGGCTTTGTTAATCATACGTCGGTAGCTATTTTGGCACTTGACTTCATTTCACTTATGCAGAATTACAAGACATCATTTATATATAATTAATCAACTTATTCTGCATATCTAGTTAAAGTCAACTTGACTTATAGGCTACTACAGAATCTATACAAAGATGTATACAGAACTGTACTACAGACTTATTATTACATAAGCTACTCACTCGATGGATAATTAGTTAACATCCGTCGGGACTATAATTAGTTATCCGTCGGGACTATAATTCTTATCCGTCGAGTGCTACATTATTTCACTAAGTAAAATCTACTTAGATGTTTTGTTTATGAAATCATCAAGTACACAACATATGCACAACAATCTCCCCCAATTTATGTCTACTGGAATTGTAGCCATAAATTAAGAGATACTTGATGATAACAAAACATCCTAAACATACAACTTTAAAGATAAGCAGATAATACTGAAAAGTGCTTCAATTAATCAAAATGTACAAAGTTTGGCTCACAGTCATTTCAAGATGCTCCTCTAGCCTGAGCAGATTTTTCTAGTTTCTTGAAGGTCTGGATCTTCTTCCAAGCTTCCTGTTGTTTTCATCAATCTAATTTTGGAGCTGCCTATGGAATTCCAGTTCATCAGATTCTGAGAGATCTAGCTTTTCTTGCATTTCCAAGAGAGTCTCATTGCTAGAGATACTCAATTGGTCTTCTAACCTGAAGAATCTTCTCACACCTTTGTCATCTATGAACTCCATCATCCAGTAGGGCCTTAGATGCACTCTTCTCCCTGTGTATGGGATGATTAGAGTCTTTGGAAGTGCATCTTTAGCTCTAATACTCCTTAGTTCTTCAATATTCTTCAATACTAGTCTTCTTGCAGTTACATTGAACCCAAAGTTCTTCTTGAAGGATGAATAAACTTTAATCAGTACAGCTTGGCTTTCTTGAAGAATCCTGTGAAGTGGCCACACAATCTCCTTTCCTCCTTTGTACTTGAACACTAACCTTTCAGGTAGGTTTCTGTATGCATCAATTCCCCTCACTTCATCTAGTTCATTCAGATAGAGGTTTAGATCAGAAAATTCCTTGATGTCACACAAGTACAAGTAGTCTCCCCTGTTAAACTTTGGGTTGAACTTTAACTACTGATTTGGATTTGAGAGGTGACAGCTTCACTTTCTTGACTGCCCTTGACTTTGTCCTTTTTGGCTTGCTAAGGATTGGTAAATTGAAGTCAGGAATTGGTATTTTATCCCACTCTATTGGCTCATCCTTGGGCACAATAGGTTCACCATGAATATTCCTGTAGGGATCCACCGCCCTTATATCCTCAAATGCCACAGAGGGCTTTGATGCTTGAGTTGTAGCTGGTGTGGGTACCTTAGGAAATTGATCTTCCAATCCTTTGTCAACAATATCCAGTTTCCTTTTTGTTCTTCTAGCCAATTCTTTCTTTCTTGGAGATTTCTTCTGTTCTTCAATTTTCTTCTTTGATTCAGCAGCTTCAGATGGTTGAGAGGGAATTTGTTGAGATAAATTCACAGCCTGTAGCTTGGCCAAGATAGCAATCTGCTCTTTCTTTTGTTTAGTCTTCTTTGCATCTAGAGCATCTTGCTTCTTTTCCTACTTTAATCTGGCTTTTTCTTCTCTCTTTGCTTGAGCAAATTATGGATGTCCAGCTACCACACAAATTTCCTTTCCATTTCTGAATATCTTAGCAATTCTCCTTTTTGAAGCTGAATCAGCTGGATCTTTATAGAAGATAATTGATCTTGACAGAAGCTTCTTCTCATCAGTTTGGGTGTCTCATACACAGTGTCCAAGGGGTTCTTCAAAGATGATTTTGGATAGTTTGCCCTTGGTTTAAGAATTATTTCAGCCTTTGTAGACTTGATGCAGGAAGATTGTCCTCTTTCCAGATAATTCATGCTCATCTCATTCACACTGATTTGCTTGAGTTGAGAGTGATGGATGGCTGACTTAACTGGCTCCTTGACAAGTTCAAACTTTTTCTGTATCTCCTCATCAATCTTATCCCAGTTGATCAAACTCAACTTTCCTTTCTCGGCAACTTTCAAATTTGTTGTTGCTGCTTTAATTAGATCTATACCATCTGCAACTGGTGGCTTGGAGACAGTAATTGAAGGTACAATTACTTTGCTGATTTAAACTTGAAGTTTCTCCCCCTCACTTGGTTCTCTCTCCCCCTTTTTGTTATCATCAAGTTGAGGGGTTAGGCCTTGTGCTTTAGCCAGTTGCATGAGAAGATTTGTCTGAGTCTGTTGATTTTAAAGAAGGGTAGCCACTGAATTCTCAATAACTTGAACTCTATCTTCCAGCTTGGCCAGCTTCTTTTTAGAATCTGATTCTCTCCTCAATCTTAGTAATAGATCCTTCATGGTACCATATGGCATGACTGAATCCAGCTTTTCAGAATTGTAGGTCTTCAAGTCAGCTATATCCTTTTTGAGTTCATCCACACTCAGATTCTGTCTTAATTGCTGGATCTTCATGAGATGTAGAGAGTCTAGGTGAGCTTGAAGAATAGCCTTGGTACCAGCATCTGAAGTTTCCTGAAGGGCCTTTTGAATAGCCATGACATGTTTAACCAAAGATACACCAAATTGTCCTGGTGTAGATTCCTTTGTCCATGCCCATTCAGGTAAATTTGGAACAGATTTGGGCCTTCATCTCCCCCTAAGTTCATGCTTCCATCCAAAGAAATAGAGTCATCATCATTAGAATTTACTCCAAATTCTTCAGATGGCTCATCAGCTGTAGGAGGCATTAAATTGACAGCAGCTTTATCCCTTTTCAGAGACTCTGAAGTATGCACCAAATTTAATGTCTTTTCTGCCTCCTCATTGCCCTGATCAGCCAACGATTGATAGGTTGACACAGGATGAGTAAAAGTGTCAGCATCCAAGGAAATGTTATCAATTACAGCCTTGTAATGTTGCTGAAATTGTCTTTCCTTTTCAGCATCATCCACAATCATTGACTCATGAGCAATGGCTGTATCCACCCTTATTAATCTGTACCTGTTTTTCTCTCAAAATCTCTCTTTTGTTGCATCAGGGTCTCACCCTGGCTCCCCACCCTCACACCCTCACCTTCACCTACTAAGGTGGGACTCCTCTCACTCACTTTTGCCAATCCCGAATAAATGGATTGCTGACTTTCACTCATTTCCTCTCCTTTTGCCTGGGAGCAACCCAGCCTCTCACTCAATACACTCTCATCTCTCAGTCCTAAAAGTAACTGTACAATCACTAAATCTTCTGCACTTGAAATAATTGAAGTTTGAAGTTGTGCAGAAATACTCGACGAATAAGTGATATCCGTCGAGTGAGTGGTAATGCTATCCGACGGATAACTGCTGTTAGGCTTATCCGTCGAGATACAATCACTACTCGACGGATGAGCAATATTCATCGAGAGAGTAGAAATGAATGAGGTGGGAAGAGAAACTATTGTTGACTCTGTGTTGATTGATGATATTTGGAGCACAGATGTAACAATAGAATCTGAAAGAATTGGCAAGTGAGCCAACAAATCATCTAAAAAATGATACTCACTTGCACTAGATTTTGGCTTCCCCAACAGAGTTAAAGAAGGGGAATCAGGAATTGAAGTGTTTATCATATCCACTTCCAGAGAGTTTGTTGGTGAGTATGGTGTTTCAGATGCTTCTATTATTAGAGATTTTGGCTGTGACTCCACATTTATTAGAGCCACATTAAACTGAATTTGAGAGAGTGCAAGGACTGTCTGAATTTGAGAGAGTGCAGGGACTGTGTCTTTAGCACCAGTTTGCACTGTGTGTGTGCCCTGTGCATCCCCAGAGGTCTTAGATTTCTTCTTTCTTGTGTAAGTTTGGGGTGAGCTTGTGTCCCTAACCCTTTTGACCTGTGCTCTTGGCTGAGAGCTTTGTTCAATAACCGCATCCTTTTGGGAGGATGTAGCTAGAAGTGAGCTTTTATCCTTTTTAAGCACTGCAGTTTGTTGGGAAACTGCAGTGTGGCTAGGCTGGGATTCACTCAACTCTCCATCCTTATTCTTGGGGTTTCTTTGATGTTCACCCCTTCCCTCACCTGACTTTCCCTCCTTCACACTCCCCTCTTTTGCTTTTGTGGATTTTACAACTGGTATCTTTTGAGAGATACCAGAGGGGGTTTTCTTTGATTTAGATTTGGAAATTG